>NW_016108109.1:293069-345460 GCF_001604975.1 Cebus imitator | reverse complement strand
GCAATGATGGCTCACTGCAGCCTCAACCGCCTGGGCTCCAGCAATTTTCCCACCTCAGCCTTCTCAGTAACTGGAACCACAGATGTGCCCCAGCATGCCTGGCTAAGTTTTATATTTTTTGTAGAGATAAGAGTTTTTACCATGTTGCCCAGGCTGGTCTTGAACCCCTGGGCTAAGGTCATCCTCCTGCCTCCCACTGTGCTGTAATTACAGGTGTGGGCTACCACCACTGGCCGAAACTACTTTCAGATTTGGTTTCTAATTTGCCTTCAGTCTTGTTTCTAATACTACTTCCGGTTTCCGGGTTTAATGTGTGTCCAGGGAGGACTTTAAAACTTCCTTGATTGGCCGGTCTTGTCATGGCCCAGCCCTCTCTTGCTATGGCTCCATGCACAGTACCTTTGATCTTCTGTTTCCACAGATGCTGAGGGCAGTCTGGGAAACTTGAGCATCCTGGAATTTGGGTGCCCACGGGGGTCCTGGAGTTGATACCCCCTCAGATACCAAAGGATGACTGTTTTAGCCTGACTAGGTTCAAATTGGTTTCTCTAAATGCAGCTAAGTCATAGGTGTTCCTCAGTCTCACCCAGACGTGGTAGTTTCTTCTCCATGGGTGGAAAGTCAGTTGACGTCAAGAAGGGAGCCCGATCATTCTTCCCCAAGAGCTGCAGGAACCAACTAGAATTTCCACGGCCTCTGGGCCAGGTGGGGGTCTTGGTGCCCAGGCTTCTCAGAAGATTGGCTTTGTGGTGGCCGTGCCTCCCTAACTTGCCTGGGAGGCAGAGGAAACACAGTGTGTGTGTGCCTTCAGAAATAGGTAAGGCGTTTGTTTCTCTGTCCCACCCACCTCTCTGCTGTACTGATGTGACTGTGATTTCACCTGAGCTTCAGTTTCCTAAGGTGTTGTGAGCATTGATGTGAAATTGACCTGTGCCACGTGGGGTGCTGCTTGGGCACGAGCCAAGGTTCTGTATCCTGTAAATCACAGTGTGTTGTAGTGAGTTGCACTCCCTTCCCTCCCTGAGGTGCCCCAGTGCTGCTCATGCAGGGTGGAGAGCCAGGATGTGACAGGGGAGCATGGTCATGATCATATCCCTGGTTAGACAGAATATGGAAAAGGCCACGGGGGGGTTCCCGGCTGTGTGGGGTATGAATTTGTGTACTAAATATACACATTTTTGTGTTCTTTCTCTTAGAAATCCCTTCCCTGTGACATATGCAAAGACGTTTTCACCTCAGCGGGTGATATGCTGAAAGACAATGCCATCAAGGTGAGCTGCTGTGAGTGGGGATGGGGCCTGAGCTGCGGGCACACGCACTGGTTCCTAAAAGAGCTGTAATTCTGGTGTCTGAAGTGCAGTGGAGTAGGCCTGAGGCTGGCAGACGTCTTCTACAAAGGACCAAGGAGAAAAGATTTTAGGCTGTATGAGCCATATACTGTCCTTGTCACAGTCTCTTTTTAAAATGCTTTATAAATGTGAAAACCATTCTCCATTCTGAGTTGTACAAAAATAAGCTGAAGGGTCTACTTTGCTGACCCCGGGACTAAATGCCCCGATACTTGAGATGTGTTGCTGTCACTAATATCTAGGTCCAGTTTGGCCATCTCTGCCTTAGAATTCCCCATGCCTGTGAGACAGCAGGTGGGAGGGCCTTCATTTTGAATGTCATGTCTGCTTTTGCCTGATGGATCTGATAGAGCCGTAGCTAAACATGGCCAAGTCCTTTTCCCTGAGGGCTGGTTGTTTTCCAGGCTTGTCTTTTCTGGTAGCTATTGAGGGCTTCTTGCCTTCAGGCTGTTTATTTCCAGGGAGGAAAGCCGGTCCTGATTCTGACCTGGTGTCCTCTCATAGGTGGAGATCCTTGTTCACTTGGAGAAGAACTGCGACTGGCTTCCTAAACCCAACATGTCTGCTTCATGCAAGGAGATAGTGGACTCCTACCTCCTGGTCATTCTGGACATCATTAAAGGAAAAATGGTAAGTGATGGGGGAATAGGCTTTTCCCTGAAGATGTTTTTGGGGCCCAGGAGAGGAAGTAGCCTAGAGTAGATTGATTAAAATGGAAAGTCTGTTCACAGTTCTGGAATTCCTCAACAGCATCTTGCTACAGTTTGGCATCCAGAATAGCTTTGGCACAGCAGGCCACTCTGATGTAACTTGTCCTGGGGTTAGCGAGGGTGCTGGGGACTGGTCGGACTGCTGCAGGAATGTAAACCCACATAACCTTCAGAGCTGTGAGTTGGATCGATCATGTCCTGTCTTTAACTGACCCCTGTAAGCAAGCATAAAACTTCACTTCTGTGAATTTATTTCTGTGAACTTATAATTAAGGAATAATCCAGGGAATGTACTTGAGTGTTCAGCTACAAAGATGCTCATCTTTCATTCACTAAGTATGTATTACACACAGACCCTGTGCCAACAACTGGGTTTTCAGCAAAGAACATGGAGCTAGCTTTGTGGAATTTGGAAAGGCCTTGACAAAGAAGAGGTGTTTTAAGTAACTGAAGGGGGGCAGTGGAGCAGGACTGTCCCAAGACAGGACCAAGGTTTTCATGAGGAAGGCAGGGGTTATGTGGCAAGGCCTTCTAGGCCGTCTTCAAGGATTGCAGATGCAGTCCTTGGAGTGCCATGACTGTAAGGGGGTTTCAGTGGGCTTGGTCTCAGTATAGGTCCCGATGATGGGGAGCTGCAAGCGGGGAAGCCTTCAGGACCCTCAGGAGGACATTGCCTTGTGAGTGAGATGTGGACAGTGGAAGTGGCAGATGCAAATTCCCTTTTGGAGGATTAAATGGACTGGACTTGTTCATGAGGGGCAGGTATAGGAGAGGAAGAGCTCCAAATGTCTCCTAGGTTTCCATGAAGATGAAGGTGGAGTTATTTGCTAAAATGGAGCTGGTCAGGCAGGATAGAATGAGGGGTAAGTTTGAGATGTCTGTGGGGTGGGCGTGGGTACAAAAGTGCAGGTAAACACTTGGGAGGCATCAGCATATGGAAGGTGTTGAAACCTATTGTGTTAGCTCATTTTGCGGGGAAAGTGGCTTAGAATTGCTGACTCTCCTCCTCCAACCAGAAGCTCCTATTCCTTTAATTTTTTATTTTATCATTTTTTTGAGACAGAGTCTCACAGTGTCTCCCAGGATGAAGTGCAATGGCACGATCTTGGCACACTGCAACCTCTGCCTCCTGGGTTTAAGCAATTCTTCCACCTCAGCCTCCTGAGTGGCTGGGATCACAAGCACCTGCCATCATGCCCAGCTAATTTTTATATTTTTGTAGAGACGGGCTTTCACCATGTTGGCCAGGCTGGTTTTGAACTCCTGACCTCAGGCGATCCACCCACCTTGGTCTCCCAAAGTGTTGGGATTACAGGTGTGAGCAACCACACCTGGCCTCCTATTCCTTTAAAGAAGAGGTGAGGGGAGCAGAGGTAACATTTAGGAAGCCTGTGTTAGTCCATTTTCATGCTGTTAATAAAGACATACCCGAGACTGGGTAATTTATAAAAATAGAATAAAAAGGTTTAATGGACTCCCAGTTCCACATGGCTGGGGAGGCCTCATAATCATGGCAGAAGGTGAAGGAGGAGCAAAGCCACGTCTTACATGGCAGCAGGCAAGAGAGTGTGTGCAGGGGAACTGCCTTTTATAAAACCATCAGCTCTTATGAGACTTACTATCACTGAACAGCATGGGAAAACCCGCCCCTGTGATTCAATTACCTCCCACTGGGTCTCTCCCACGACAAGTGGGAATTATGGGAGCTACAACTCAAGATGAGATTTGGGTGGGGACACAACCAAACTGTATCATTGCCCAACAGGACAATTGAGGAAGCTTAGGGGCTGCTGTGTGGTTAGCCACTTGGATTGGGTAATTTTGACATTTTCAGGTATGCTGAGCAGTTTGAATTTAGACAACAGGTTTGTGTTTCTTTTAAGGGATTTAAGGAGAGGGACTAATTCAGAGGCACCAGCTGACCGCTCATGTTTCCCCCTGGGGAGAAGATTTTCAGTGGGGCTTCTTTCCTTCCCACCAGAGCTGTCCCGGGGAGGTGTGCTCTGCTCTCAGCCTCTGCAAGTCTCTCCAGAAGCACCTGGCAGAGCTGAATCACCAGAAGCAGCTGGAGTCCAATAAGATCCCAGAGCTGGACATGAGTGAGCTGGTGGCCCCCTCCATGGCCAGCATCCCCCTCCTCCTCTGCCCTCAGGTTGGGCCCCACAGCAAGCCCCAGCCAAAGGTAAGACAACCAGCTGGCTGCTGAGGGCCCCATTTTTGGTTGCACTGGAGATGAGAGACAAAAGGGGCAGAGAGTGCACCTGCAATTCTTAAACTGGGGCTTATCCCTATGCTTGACTCTGCAGTTACATGAGCCAGCCTTTAAATGCTTGTACCAGGAAGTTTCTAAATATTGGGATATTTAAAATATGCAAAGATGAAGCCCCTTTAGAAAATTTTACTTCTTTTATTTTTGAGACAGGGTCTCATTCTGTCACCCAAGCTGGAGTGCAGTGGTGTGATCATGGTTCACTGCAGCCTCCACCTCTGAGGCTTAAGTGATCCTCCCACCTTAGCCTCCTAAGTAGCTGGAAGCACAGACACACACCACCACACCTGGATAATTTTTGTATTTTTTTGTTTTGCCACATTGTCCAGGTTGGTCTTAAGCTCCTGGGTTCAAGCGACCTGCCTGCCTTGGCCTCCCAAAATGCTGGGATTACAGGTGTGAGACATTGTGCCTGGCCAACCTTTTTATACTAAACCTCCTTTTTATACTATTCTGTTACTATAATCAACACTCAATTGATTTTAAGTAATCCGTAACTTGAGAGCCAGTAAAGCACCTTAGGAACTGGTCAGTAAGTGCCCTCTAATGCTGCAGCCCTGAATATAAGGGTCCTCTTATGTTGCTGACCTAACTGCCTCTCCTGTAGGTTGATAGGGACGTTTGCCAGGACCGCAATCAGATGGTGACTGACATCCAGACTGCTGTACAGACCAACTCCACCTTTGTCCAGGCCTTGGCAGAGCATGTCAAGGAGCAGTGTGACCACTTGGGCCCTGGCATGGCCGACACAGTGAGCCTTGTGTCCTTGTGCATTGAGGATGCCCTGGGCCTGGGAGCTGGGTTCTAGAGGCTGGAGTAGGGCATTCAGACAGCACGCTCCCCCCCCCCCCAGAAAGCAGCTTGAAAAGGTAGTGGAGACTTGAATCTCTTTTGGTCAATGGAGTCTGGATATGTGACAAAATTGGGGACAAAAAGTAGGAGACCACTTCTGGGAAGACTTTCTTTCCTGCAAGGCACCCTGTGTATTAGGAACCCTGTAGAAACACTTGTTATTCCCCTCCTTTTTTTTTGTTTGGGACAGTCTTGCTCTGTCCAGTCTTGCTGGAGTGCAGTGGCACCGTCTCAGCTCACTGCAACCTCCACCTCCCGGGTTCAAGTGATTCTCTTGCCTCAGCCTCCTGAGTTAGCTACTTAGGTGAATACCATTATGCCCAGCTAATGTTTGTATTTTTAGTAGAGTGGGGTTTCACTGTGTTGCCCAGGCTGGTCTCAAACTCCTGATCTCAAGTGATTCTCCCACCTTGGCCTCCCAAAGTGCTGGGATTACAGGCATGAGCCACTGTGCCCGGCCTTATGTGACACTCAGAATTCCAGCTGAGCTCCTGCAGCAAGCATGGTCGCTGACCATGTTTCCCCTGGAAACCTCCCTTAGTCCTCCGGGCTCAGAAACTCATTTTCTTGGCCCCTTAGGTAGATGGTTTCATTCTGGGTCCCTATTCCAACATTATTAATCACACTCAGGTGGATGTGTAAAACCAAAATGCTATTTTTAGTACATGACAACTGAAGAAACCTGCTAGTCTGGCAGGTGGGAAGCTGGTTGTAATCACTCTGTCCTTTGGGATCTAGAGAGGCTTTTTGAGAGGGAGTGGCTGGCTCTAGGAGATGAGGCTTTTTCTCTCCTCTTTTTTTCTTGAGACAGTGTTTAGCTCTGTCGCCCAGGCTGGAGTGCAGTGGCACAATCATAGCTCACTGCAGCCTTTATCTCCTGGGTTCAAGCAGTCCTAATCTGCAGCCTCCCAAGTAGCTAGCATTACAGGAGTGAGCCACCATGCCCACCTGAGGGTTTCTTTCTGACTTATTCTCTATTAGGAATATCAGTCAGGTTAACATTCATCGATTTTGAAAGCCTAGGAATCCTGTAGCCTCATTTTAAGTGTCTTTGCATAACATCATTTAAATAGGTTTCCCAATTGAACCCTCTCTGAGAGGCTGTAGCATATTACCTTTGGTCCTCTATCTGTAGAATCTCCCCAGATACAACAAGCAATTCTGTGGAGTCTACAGGAAGTCTCTAGATATTCTGAAAATAGGCAGTTAAAAATCATTATGACTTGACTCTGCTGGATTTAAGCTTTACAGTCCCATCTGAGATGGTGTAAATGGTTTTGAAAGGTAATCTCCAGTTCCTAAGCGGTGTCTCTGCTAGCTGCCTTCTCTCCAAATTGCCACTGAATAGTTGCTGTATGATCCTGGGGCAAGTGGGGTTAGAAGATAAAGGAGAGAGGAGGATGGAATCTTTAAGGTCCCGTAAGACACATTTTTCAAAACATGTTTTGCATACGTTTCCTTATTACAAATGATAGAATAAACAAACTGTCATTTTCATCTTATTAAAACTGGCCCCGAGCAGACATTTATCAAATTCTACTTTAGAAACTTGCTTGATAGTCACAAGCTGACTCTGTTGGAAATGCTGAGGTTTTTTGGGCCGGTTGGTTTTTGGTGCATTGTTGCAGTGATTTGTTTAACTAGCAATCTGTTTCTCTCTCCTCCATGCAAGAACTATATCAGCCAGTATTTTGAAATTGCCATCCACATGATGCACATGGTAGGTGGCACGGAGGACTCCTTGTTAGCATTTTTCTTTGGTTTTCAAATTTCATCATTTCCAGGAATTTTGAATATTACATGGTTTACTTTTCCTTTTTTAACCTTAGAGTACTGAATTGGGTCAAATGGAACCCTCTGGCTAGGGGACTCTCCACTTGCGATCTCAGTACCTCCCCCATCATGGGAGAGGCTGAAGCGTCTTGATCCCCGGCACTGCCCTGATGGCTTCCTGGCATTTCGTTAGTCTGCCCATTCAGGCCGGCCATCAGGTTTCTAGGTCTGGCTGAAACCCTGGGATCTGTAGAAGTCAAGGGCTCTCTAAGCAGGCCTGAGAATGGCTCTGTTGCCCCCTGAATGGGGGGAATACTGCCTCCCAGAGTCTGTCTTGTGCACTGCAGCAGTGTCTGCTGAAGCTGCCTCTTGAGCTGGTAATTCCTGCACTGGCTTTGGAGGCATTCAGGTGGTAGTGGCGTTCCTTTATGGTTTATTGTTTGTTGTTTTTTATCTTTTTAATATCATCTCTTCTTCTTTTCTTTGCGATTTCTTTTTTTGAGTCGGAGTTTTGCTCTTGTTGCCCAGTCTGGAGTGCAATGGTGCGATATTGGCTCACTGCAACCTCAGCCTCCCGGGTTTAAGTGATTCTCCTGCCTCAGCCTCCTGAGTAGCTGGGATTACGGGTTCCTGCCACCCCGCCCAGCTAATTTTGTATTTTTAGTAGAGATGGGTTTTCTTCATGTTGATCAGGCTGGTCTCGAACTCCCAACCTCAGGTGATCTGCCTACCTCTGCCTCCCAAAGTGCTGGGATTACAGGCATGAGCCACCGCGCCCAGCTATCATCTCTTCTTTAAATCAGCCCAACAGAAACAAAAAACAAAAATCCCTTTCAGTTTTATCAAATCTGGAAAAAAATATTGAATTCATTTAAAAAATCTATTGTGCTACTTGTGCAAACAAAAAATAGTTGACTGTTTTCCTCTTCACTGCTCTTCCTCTTGAGATCAAGTGTACAGACGCATTCAGCGATCAAAGCATGTAGCACCATCACATTGAGAGATGAGGATATCAGCTCCCTTCCATGTATTTCTATGGACAGGAATACTGCTGTTATGTTGCCTCATCTCGACAGATTAGTGGAAAGCATTATGGTCTTCACAGTGACCGTCAATATCCTGATGCCGGGCGGAAGGAGAGGCCCTGGGGCCCCACACAGAGTAGAGAGAGAGGCCCCGAGTTCCCACGCTGGGTGGAGAGAGGCCCTGAGCTCTCACAGTGAAGATCAGAGAAGTCAGAGACATTCTCTGTCAATTGAGAAACCCTGGTGCTCAGGGGGGATGCCTGGCCAGAGACACAAATGGGAGACTTGTTAACAGGAGGATGTCATATCAGCCTCCAGCAGACTAGCCTTGGACAACGTCTGGAGGGGAGCTTACAAAGGTCGGGGAGAAAGCCCGCACAGAGCCTCAAGCCTCTCAGATCTTAAAGAAGGGCTTGCCTGGTGCCAATGCAGTCCACACGTAGAATACACTGATGGCACACCGCCCCCCGCCACCGCGTTCCTGTGTTTTGGGCCCTGCTCTAATCACTTCACCCATGTTACCTCATTGACTCACCCTCATTGACTCACCCTGCAGTCATATGAGGTGATCACCCCCATTTTACAGAGAGATAAACTGAGGCACAAAGAGATTCTGCAACTAAAGCTGAAAAGCAAAGAGAGATCTCCTTGATCCAGTTGGGAGTTGAGTTGATTGTATCCCTTTAGGAGGCCTTAATAGGCTTTTATGCCTTTGGTAGGGCCTTAAAGTTTAAACAAAAGGAGTTTAACTAATTAGCTCCTCACCTGAGATATGTAATAAAAGAAAGGACATTCCATCTGATGGTGAATTTCATATGTGTGTGTGTTTCAGCCTTTACTTTCTACATTTTTTTTTTTTTTAAGGCAGGGTTTCACCATGTTGGTCAGGCTGGTCTTGAACTCCCAACCTCAGGTGATCCACCCGCCTTGGCCTCCAAAGTGCTTGGATTACAGGTGTGAGCCACCATGCGCAGCCTCAGTCTTTACTTTCTAGACACGATGTCCAACATACAATTTTTTTTTTAATGGCAAGGCATGGGAGAAGCAGGAGAATGTGATCCACAGTCAAGAGTAAAATCTGTAATGGAAACAGGCCCATTGCTGATCCAGATGTTGGAATTATCAAAGACTTTAACATATCTGTGGTAAATATGTTAAAGAAGCTGCAGGAAAAGATGAATGTAACCAGCAAAGAAGAATCTCACGAGACGTGAGAACAATAAAAAAGAACTAAATGAAACTCTTAGAACTAAAAAATGGAAAATATAATAAAAGATCAATAGAAACATATTGTCTCTCCAGTTGTTTTTTAAATTGAGGTATAATGGATATATAGTGAAATGCACAGGTGGTGTGTGGTTCGATGAGTGGTGACAATGGCGTGTGCCTATGTAACCCACATTCCTCTCGAGATGGAACATGTCCAGCACTGCAGAAACATTTCTCCTGCTCCTCCGTAGGCAATCCCCATCTGTCACCCAGTGACAACCACAGTTCTGATTTCTTTTACCATAGAATATTGTTTGCTTTCTAGAACTTCTTAGGAATGAAATTATACAATATATACTACTTTGTGTCTGGCTTTTTTTTTTTAATGCTCAGTATAATTTTTTTAAAATTAATCCATGTTGTTGCATATATTGGCCTTTTCTTTTTGTTACCGAATAGGATTCCATTTTATGGATATCCTACAATTTCTTTATCCATTCTTTAGCCCGTCTCAGAACTGACGGTGACTCAGCAGCCCTTTCTATCAGCCATGCAGGACACAGGGCCCAGATGACATAGGGCCAAGCTCACACCCTCTTGTCTGTTGCTTTCAAGTCTTTCCAAGTTAGAATGGGGTTAGAAACTTTTCAAACCAAGACACGGAAGTGTTGGCTGGTAGTGGGGAGGGTGCATTGGGGAGGAGTGGATCTCCAGCTGACCCTCACACCCCTCAGGAATGTGGAGGGAACTCTTGGTCTGAAAGATGGCACTCAAATGGAATAAAAACACACCCCCAGCTCACCTTCCTCCTCAAAGCTTTCCCAAGGCTGTCTGGACCTTCCCCGGGACAGTCTAATTCTTATTGTTGATTATTATTTATAATCCTGCACATTGTGTTTGAAAAGTAATATGCGTTAACTGACAAAGATACACACATATAGTAGAATACCATAACAGGAAAATGTAGGATAAATAACGAAATTGAAGTGAGAGCAAATTAAAGAGCATTATGAAGAAAAGTGAGCACTCAAGGGAATTTCTAGAGACAAGCCCAGGCTGGGCTCAGAGGTTCTGAAGCCAAAAATGCTCTAAGGTCAAACACATTTGGGAAATACTGCTTGCCTATCTGGCTTTGGAGATTTACAATGCATACTGGCATGTTCTGGACTTCTTTGTAGTAAAGAATCTGCTTAACTTCCTTTCCACCTTTCTTTCTTCCTCTCTCTCTCTCTCTCTCTCACACACACACACCACACACACACACACACACACACACACACACACACACACAAGATGCTTGTTTTTCTGCTGTTCAATAGTGGGACACACTGAATATACTGTTTTCAAACCTGCTCTCTCCACTTAACATATAACATGAACGTTTTTCCAAGTCATTAAATATTTTTCTCAAATATCTTCCTTAATAGCTATATTAGTATTCCATTTCATTGTTATATCATAATCTATGTCCCCAAATCCTCCTACAGTGTATGTAGGTTGTTTCTAATTTCGTTAACCTATAAATAACTGTGGACAAACAGTTTAAAGCTAAATCTTTGAAGACATTTGTGATTATATCCTCAGGATATATCTTTCATAGTGGCATTTCTGGGTCAAAAGATATATGGATTTTGAGTTTTCGGATACATATTGTTGAATGTTTACAATAATTAGAGCTTATTCTTTTACTTTTTATTTTGAAATAATTTTAACCAGACAGAAAAGCTACAAGAAGAGCTCTTGGAACATTTTCCCTGAACCATTTGAGAGGACATTGCACCATGTGCCCCATCACCCGTGAGTACGTTACGATGTTTTTTCTGCAAACAAGGCCATTCTCCTGTACCACCATAGCACCGTCATTGAAGTCAGGAAATTTGAGTTAGTATGTTACTGTTCTTTAATTCCTGTACTTCTTTAAAGTTTTACCGGTTTTCGCAATAATGTCCTTTAGATCAGAATGATTCCACCCAGGATTATGGGTTGCATTTGTCCTCTCTTTTAGTTTAATTCTGGAACAAATTCCTAACCTTTCCTTGACTTTCATGAGCTTGACACTTGTGACGGTTGAGGCATAGTTATGATGTGATGTGGCCCTCAGTTTTGGCTTGTTTGATGCTTCTTCATGATTAGATTACACGATTCATATTTGGCAGGTCACAGCTGCAATGCTGGGCTCTCCTCAGTGCATCCCACCAGGTGGCCAGTGATTTCAATTTGTCCCATTATTGGTGGTGCTGACATTGATCCCTTGGTTAAGTTGGTGTGTGCCAACTTTCTCATTTATTTCCCTTTATAATTGATAAGTATTTTGTGAGGATATGTGTAAATATACTCTCCCTCTTCAAACATTTTTTCTTTTTTTGAGACCATCTCGCTCTGTCTCCTAGGCTGGAGTGCAGTGGTGTGATCTCAGCTCATTGTAGCCTTGAATTCCTGGGCTCAGGTGATCCTCTTGCCTCAGGTATCTGGGATTATAGACATGCACCACCAATACCTAGCAAATTTTTGGCGTTTTTTTTGTAGAGATGGGGTCTCACGACGTTGCCCTGGCTGGTCTTGAACTCCTGTGCTCAAGCCATCTGCCTACCTCGGCCTCCCAATATGCTGGGATTACACGTGTGAGCCATTGTGCTCACACATGTAATCCCACTAGTTTTTACCCACTAGTTTCAGCACCCACTGATTTCAAGGGATGAATTATTACTATGGCATTTGACAAGAATGGTGATTTTCTACTTCCATCTTACTTCCCACACTTAGTTGTCTTTAGAGTCAAAGAAAAAATGTTTTATTTTCCCTATTTATTTATTCATCAATTTCTATTTTGTTCAGTGGGTCATAATTTATTGTATCATTACTTATTTTAATGCTCAGCTTGTTGCATATTTGGCTTGCAAAAGCCCTTTCTACCTGGCTTCTAGATGAGATGTTTCAGGTTCCAAGCCCTGAAATCAGTCATTTCTCTAAGTGGCTGTGGTTCCTTTCAGTAGAGATTGGTAATTAGACACCACCATCTGGGTGCTAAGAGTGTTCATGGCCATCATGGTATAGCTGCTTTTATGTCCTGTTAGTGGGCAGAGCTAGATCCAACATGTATGTGAGTTCACGACGATACTTCAATTCCAATCCAACAGCACAGGGTCTGCCTGGACTTCTTTCCCATACATATTTGTAACTCCATTATCCTGTTCTCATCAATAAGTTTGTTTATTTTATTCCACATATGTAACCAGTCCCTCGATTACATGCCTGGCTGCCCCATTACATGCCTGGCTGCCCCATTCCCTTCCTGGTTTGACTTTTCACACAGCCCCAGCTGTAGTCCCAGGACGAGTGGCACTGCCACCACCACTGCTCTTTCCCACATACTGCTGGGATCCCACCTCTCTTGACTCCACCTCTCTTGGGGTTCCACCTCTCTTGACCCTACCTGATGGTGGTTTGCATGAAAGTTTCAGGAAGGAGGAAGGAAGAAAGAAAAGGAGGGAAGGAAGAAAAGGAAGGAAGGAAAGGAAGGAAGGAAGAGAAGGAGGGAGGGAGAGCGGGAAGAAGAGTGGGTGCAGATTATTCCAAATGAGGGTCATCCTGTCAACCGGAGAAGGGGACAATAATTTTTATTGTATTTTTTGCTCATTGGCACTTTAAAATTTTTTCTTGAATAAATATACATTAATTATGAAGTACAAAAGTACTTACTTTTAAAATATAAGATGCAAGTTAAAAGAAAAAATATGTTCTTAAGGCATAAGAAAAGTGATATTACAAGTTCAATTCTGATATCCACACCTAAGAAAAGAAAGCCTAGAAAAAAATTTTTGACATCTTATTAAATGATTTTAAAACACTGAATAAGATTTGTAGGCCACAACTACAGAAGACTCAGCATGACAAAGGAACAAAATATAGTTAATATATTTTATTTATAATATATTACAATTGTGGCTTTACTCTGGGAGAGTACAGTTAATTCCACATCAAGTGATCTATTCATATAACTCACCTAGTTTAGAGGCTAAAGAGAAAAGCCATATGATTATCCTAAGTAATGGCAAGAAGGCTTTTGGTAAAGCTGGAAATGTAATTATTTCCAATGTTTATGGTAAATTGAATAGAAAAATACTTCCCTTTGTGGTAATTAATATTTGCTTAAAACCCATCCTCAGCATTCCTGAGGATGCTTACAGTGTTTTGTCTACAAAATCAGGCACACGTCTACATGTCCACTGTATAGAGAACAACCCACTTTGTTCCGAACATTTTGGAAACCTCAGTGAAAAGCATAGCACAGCACAGTCCACGTGCAGAATGCAGGCATCTAGTCTACCACGTTCCTTCACAGTCAACTCCTCTCCACACTCCCAGCCGCTGACAATCATGGACATGCTTTCTCTTCCTATAAGCTTGCCTCTTCCAGGATGTCATAGAAATGGAATCATGCAGTCTGTGATCTGTTGGGTCTGGCTTCTTTCACTTTGCAAAATGCTTTTGAGATTCATTCATGATTTTGCACATATTAGCAGATAATTCCTTTTTACTGGTGAGCAGTGTGGCATTGTGTGATTATATCACAGTTTGCTTATCTATTCCCCAGTTTAGGGACATTAGGGTTGTTCTGAATTTTTGACAATTACAAATGAAGTTGTTATAAGCATTTGTGTGTAGTTTTTGCAAGGATGTATGTTTTCATTTCTTGCAGGTGAATATTGAGTAGTGAGATTGCTTGGTCATATGTTGTCTGTGTCTAACTTTGTTAAAAACTGCATTTGGTTTTCTCGATTTGGGCTCTGTCTTATTTTTCTCACCTTGATTTTACCTGCCCCCGTTATCCCTTCACATTGATCTTTCGACTTTAAAAAATGCCCTTCATAGTTTTCACCCCTGGCTGCTCATCAGCATCATAGCTACAATGTAAAAACTTCACTACAGATGCCAGGGATGTTTAGCTGGTCTGAGGAGAGAAGAACTTTTTCAATGTATTTTTTAAATTCTTCATGTGTCATTCAGGTTATCAATAAAGACTGCGAACTCCTATCTGAAGCATATAATCTAGAGTTGCATATAATTTAGGATGAATAACAGAAACACTAAAGATATTAAACAAAACAAAATCTGGGGCAGGTGGAGGGATGAAGCATGCGTGCATTGGGCCTTTCCCCTCTCAGAAGAGAAGGAAGTGCCAAGGCCTGCTAGGCATGGGTGATGAGCTTGGAAACAGACACCTAAGTACATTGCTAAATATTGTAATGACAGCCCCAGGAAGAACGCACAGGGAAATGCTTACCAAGATTGTCTATGCACTGTGGGATGGGAAGCAGGAGGAATGGAGGAGAGCTTCTTCTCTTCATTTAACATCTTTCTGTACTGAGTGAAATATTTTTACCATGTCCATGCATTACTTTTATAATATTTTGAAATATGAGTTTGAATGAAAGACAAATTGCTGGTGTGAAGTGTGTGCTTGATGGCATATTGGCAGTGGTTGTGGTTGGAATGAATTCCAACCTGGAGTGTTGGGAAGAGATGGAATCCCGGATCCAGACAGAGAAGCCAGCTTTAGAGAGGGAGGAAGTCTCTCCTGGGTGGCAAGTGAGGTGGGTGAGGGGGCTATGTGTGGAGGGTTGGTGAAGACACTGGTGTCTGGTGGGTGCTCTCAATTCCTTTCATTCATGGAGAGCACCATGGACTGGCGATTTATGGAGAAGAGGCTGGTTGTGGGGAGTGGAGCAACTTTCATGGAGACAGACAGTGGTGGTTGACAGCCCTGGGCGGTAGCAATAGCACTGACCAGAAGCCTGGATTCCAGGATGGCTGGATCCCTGACTAATGACCTCAGATGCTGAATCATAGGATGATGAGTCCACAAAACTCCTGTCACTGTATCTCCCCAAAGCCCTGGAGGCCTGAGATAAAAGAGAGGGAGGATGAGTTTCATATGTTTTTTCATCATAATCATATAAGGGTTCAGATGTAGGATTGGAAGAGCAGGACCCATTTGTCCCCTTGAGGTCTTCCCTTCCTTCTGGCCCTGAGAGTTTGAGGGGAAGAAGTCACTGGGATGCTTCCGGCTGTCCCCAGGATACCTGGCATCGTCCCTCTGCTCTTTGGGTTCATGCTGACATTGTGGTGGGTAGCTGCTGATGTGCACAGCCTACAGGGGAGCTCCTCCTCACGTTTCACACCCTTGGGGCCTCACATGCCTCAGCAAGGTGAGCCCCTCGTCAGTATCACAGCAATTCTAAACAGGAGGCGTCACAGAGATGGCACAGAGATGGCAAAGCGTATGCTTTTCTTTTTCATCTTCTAAACATAACTGTGGTTTCAATTTGGGAGTAAGTGAATAAAGGTTGTTTTGCATCAGGAAATTCAATTTTTGTCCCTAATGCACCTTTCTTCTTGATTTACATGTGTTTCAAATATCTGCAATAAAGAGAATACAGTACTTGAAAATGTTGAGAAAAGGAAAACAGTTTACCTCGCTGGACATTTGTAAAGAAAATTCAGCAAAGTGGTTTGCTGGCTTCTGAATGGGGTCATGCTCTATTCCCACAAGGACAAGATTCCCAAGTTCTTGGCCATGTTTTTAAGAGAAAAGCCTTAATTTCGCAGGGAGCAGGTGATATAAAATTATCATGTGCATTTTTCACAGAATAAAAGAAATGAAAGCCCACATGTGAATCCCGTTTGCTAAGTGTATCCTGACACGATCAGCTGATCTTTATGCATCAAAGCATCTAAAACTCCATCAATTTTTCTAAGTTTTCATATGCATGTCAGTAAAGCTTAACAGTAAAAAGTATAATTTTAAGAGTTTCTGATTTTTAATGATTTTACACAGTGTTTGTCTTACTCTGCCTATCCCTTCTGTTGGAAAAATTAGATCTCATCACTCACTGGGTGAGATGACAGCCCAGGCAGGCTGCACAAATCATTCAAGTGGCAGCAGCCCCAGAGCTCCTGATGGCGTCGGAAAATGTGTGCGTGGTGCACCTTTCTTTAGAAAATATGCCTCTAGCAATGTGATTGTTGGTGTTTCTTCTTAAACTTCAGACTCAGTGTCCTATTATCTGTCAGGTACAGTATATAACACGGGTGGACTCTTTGCAAATCACATGTGACTTCCATGTGCAGCATTTGTCTTCTCAAAACCACAATGAAAACAGACTGCACAGGCTTTGGGTGAGTTTTCCCTGTAACTGCATAAGCCTTCCATTGGCCTTCTCTAATCTGAAGTAGCAGACTTAGAGTGCATGGGTTATAGGGACCTGACTTTTGCAGTGCGATTCCTGTGCCTCTGGATGTCAGATAGTCAGGTGGCACATGCCCTACTCAACCCAAAAGCTTGGCTTCTGTGGCTACAATGTAACAGCTGAGTGAACTGCAGCAAGCAACCGATGCTGCAGCAGCGTGTCCCTGCATCCATCAGTGATGCTGGAAAGGTGGGGATGGTTGATATTGGTCAGATCAGCACCCCTTTCCCACGTGATTTCCCAGATTATCCCAGACCTTGTTCAGGGGCATCCAGATGTTCCTGATAGGTGCCTTTCAGACAACTTTGGCCTCTGGTTTCCTTCTCTGCTTCTCCAGTTCCCTCTGCAGTGAGGCTCAGAAATCCAGAAAAAAGTGGCTGTTCCAATCTCCAGCGTTATGTTGCCTCTGCACTCCAAGTCACCCAAGCCAATTCTGCAGGGCTTGGCGCCTCTCCCTCACTCCTGCACCTTTTCCCTTGCCATCCCTGCCATAGCAGCTCCCAGGCACAAAGCCGGAGTGAAGGGGTGGTATGCCCCGATGCGTAAACTTGCCAGTTTTCTTTTCCCTGTTCATATTGAAGCAGGCATGTTTATGCACCCAGGTGTTACTGGAGGTGTTCTCTGGGTTTTTTGTTTGTTTGTTTGGTTTTTTGTTATTTTCAGAAGGAGACAGAAGAACACAAGCTTCCTGGCCAGCTAGGTAGAGACATCTCAGGCCTGGGCTGAACTCTCGGTGCAGGGCCATAGGATCTAGACACCTAGCCCCACAAGGTGTAGCCCTCAGCTGGCTGTGTGTGGACCCACTCTCTGTACCTGCAACAGACCACACTTTAACAGGCTTTGGGTGAGTTTTCCCTGTAACTGCATAAGCCTTCCATTGGCCTTCTCTGGTCTGAAGTAGCAGACTTAGAATGCATGGGTTACAGGAACCTGACTTTTGCAGTGCGATTCCTGTGCCCGTGGATGCCAGATAGTCAGGTGGCACATGCCCTACTCAACCCAAAAGCTTGGCCTCTCCTCACCCCACCATAAAAAAGCTTGGAGCTGCAGAGATTGTGGTTGTGGGTGCATCTATACCTGCTGTCATGTGATTGAAGATGCATGCTGAGAAAACCAACTGGGAAAGACCCTCTTAAAGTTGTCTTTCCAGAGAGACACCCTCAGGTGCTTGAGAGCCAGTTCCAGAAGTGACCATGATGCTGCAGATATTCCCTGGTGGGCCTTTATTCCCAAAAAGTGACAGGCAGCTCATTGAGTGTCCAGTTTGAAGCACCTAGAGATGTTGTTGACTGAGCCCGCCCTAACTGTTGGCTCTTTCTGGCTTTGGAAGTGCAGACACTGTTGCCTGTGCCCTCTGTCATTGTTTTATGGTTTCATTAAACACATCATGGCTGATTTTATAAGCATAGCCTACGATGGCAGCATGGGACTCTGCAAAGCCATTTCTTTAACTTCCTGAGGAGCCTTTATTCTCTGACAACCAAAGCCATGTGATCCCACCCCACCCCAGCTTTAGGCTCTTAATCACTCTTATTTACAGTGAGTTTAATCTCTGTCATATTTCCCATTCAGCTGGACAAATCCCACCCTCCCTGGACTGAGCCATGTGACCACATCAGTCGAGTCCAATGACAAGTGTTTTAAATGTGTCTGTCTCTTGAAAGAGAAAACAATCTTCAAAGCTTTAAACACATAAATAGTCTTTGAAAGGCATTTAAAGGCAAAACTTGATAAATGGGATCAGAGAATGGAGTGATGGGGATCACCCCAGCACAGGATAAACCAGGTTTTGAAATAAAAAATTAGACAAGTTTTCTATTCAATGGGTGTCTTATGAAAAGACTCAGACAAATTTTATAAAGTTTTGCACTTAAAAAAGTAAGAGAAACCTGATCCATGTGGTTCAGAGGTTAATACTCAGGCGCACAGTACTATGTCCCAGTGTGGGAATATCCAGACATGTGGGTGTTTGGGGCTGCCATTCAGGGACTCAGGACCATCAAAGCAAGTTAGTAAATCAACACTGCCAAAAATGCTAGGTGTCACCTTAGACGTGAGAAGTCCCCTGTCCATCTCAAGGCAGTATCATAGCAGCTGGGCTTCTTTCATCCTGTGGACACTGGTAATTGGTTCATATCAGAGATCTCCTTAAGAACACACCACAAAGCCCAGCAAAGAAGAGGGAGGGAAACAGAGATTGTAAACATAGCAATTGCCCTTGGATAGACTAGCGGCTCCTTTTGTTTCTTGGTACAAAAGCAAAACTATTTTTACATTCGTTACTTGAATTTGACCTACCAACTTTTTTGAACTCCCAACCTCAGGTGATCCACCTGCCTTGGCCTCCAAAGTGCTTGGATTACAGGCGTGAGCCACCGCGCCCAGCCTGACCTACCAACTTTTTAAAAAAAATTGTAGTAAAATAGCTGGGTGTGGTAGCTCACGCCTGTAATCCCTGCACTTTGGGAGGCTGAGGCAGGCGGATCACCTGAGGTCAGGAGTTCGAGACCAGCCTGACCAACATGGAGAAATTCCATCTCTACTAAAAATACAAAATTAGCTGAGCGTGAGGCCGGAGAATTCTTGAACCTGGGAGGTGGAGGTGGCAGTGAGCCGAGATTTCACCATTGCACTCCAGCCTGAGCAACAAGAGCAAAACTTCGTCTCAAAAGAAAAAACTGTAGTAAAATATACATAACTCAAAATTTGCCATTTTAATCATTTTTAAGTATCCAATTCAGTGGTATTAGCACATATTCAGTTGCTACCATCACCATCATTCATCTCGAGAACATTATCATCTCCTCATTCTGTACCCATTTCGTCTTCCTCCCAACTCTGTGCCTATTTTCCCTCACCCAGTCCTTGGCACTCACCATTCTACTTTCTGTCTCTATGAATTTGACTATCTTAGGTACCACCTGTAACAGGAATCATACATTATTTGTCCTTTTGTGACTGGGGTATTTAGCATCATGGCTTTGAGATTCATGCATATTGTGGCAAATATCGAAATTTTCTCTTTTTAAGGAATAAAATAACATAGACCACATTTTATTTACCTATTCAACCACTGATGGATACTTGGGTTGCTTCTTCTCATTGGCTGTTGGGAACCAGGCTGCTGTGAGCATGCGTATATCAATATCTGTTGGAGTTCCTCCTTTTACTTCTGGTGTGTATATACCTAGAAATGGAATTGCTGGGTCATATGGTAATCTTACCTTTAGTTTTTTGGAGAATAGCCATACTGTTTTCCACAATAGCTGCACCATTTTACATTCCCACCAGTAGTGCAAAACTTTTCCAATTTCTCCACAGCCTTGCCAGCACTTGCTGTTTTCTGTGTTTTTAATTGATAATCGTCATCACAATGAGTGTGCAGTGGTATCTCATTGCAGTTTTGCCTTGCATTTCTCTAGATTAGGGATGTTGAGCGCCTTTTTATATGCTTGTTGGCCATTTGTATTTCTTCCTTAGATAAATGTTCACTCAGGTCCTTTGCCTTGTTTTTAATGGGGGTTGTTTTTTCTTGTTGGTGAGCTGTAGGAGTTCTTCATATATTCTGGATATCAATCCCTATCAGATGTATGATTTGAAAACATTCTCTCCCATTTGGTGGGCTGTCTTGTCACTCTGTTAATAGTGTCCTTTGATGCAGAAAGGTTTAAATGTTGGCGACCCACTGAACTTCAGTGGACATGTTCAGCACTGTGCTGGGTGCTGTGTACAACACAGAAAGTTATGGGATGGGTTTAATGAAACAGGGACCTACATCCCTGGCCACCCCAGGGAGGGGAAGCAGGGAGAGCTTGGTGTAAGAAATTAGGCCTCTTGGGTCAATAGAGGGACCCTGGCACACAAATCCTGGATTAGTTTTGTAATTGTGTGCTTGTGGGCTGCCTCCCTGGCGAGGCTGGGAGGCAGGACTTCCTTTGCCATATTGGAAGCCTGGTGCCTTTCACTGGGTGCTTCTCCAGCTGTAATCAATGAATGCACCATGGAGCACTGTGTCACATGACTACACAACTGTGGCACATTAAAGCAGTGGGCCTGTGGGTCCACTACCTGTGTCAGTGCCTGCACTGGCCATTCACCCCAGGGCCTCTTGCTGCAGCATGCCCTCAGAGGCTATGAGATCCTCATACAGCCTGGAGGTCATGGGTTACACACCAAAGAATCCCTGGGTTAGGGGAAACCTAAATCGCTGCATTAAAGGCATGCCTCCCCGACACCCATGGCCCTTCCTCCCTTTAAGATTCCAACTCTTGGGGTTAACCTATAGGCCCATCCCATCCCAGCCTCTGGCCTGAGCCAGCTGGTGGTGGCCAACATGAAGTTCAGCTTTGGAGTCAAACCTGCCATCTCTGAGGTCACTGGCCCACCCAGGACTCTGCCATGTCTTGGCCCCAGCTCTGAGGTTCAGGGCGAATTTTCTGTCCCGCTTTCTGGCTGGTGCACCCAGGCTGAGCTCTGAGATAATGCCAGGCACAGGACTCAGTGTCTTCATTCTAGAACCCCTACTCCTTCTTTGCCTCCCCAGGGGGATGGTGTCTGCTGATAATACAAAAATGCTTCTGATTCCAGATATGCACATTAACCATTATCACAGAAGCCTTTTCTCTCGGTATAGCACTGCACTGTGGAAAAATGGATTAGGCCCAAATACCTCTCTGGTCCACACCGGTTTTCTTCACGTTGTGGGAGGAATGAGGCACATGATCAGGAGCAGGCAGTTGTCACGTGCTGGGCTGGGACTGTCATCCAAGTGTCCCAGCTTCCCCAGGCTTTGATGATGACCTCTATCTGTCTTAGAACCAAGTGGCCAGAGTCAGGTCACCAATCAGCAGGACATAAGGCAGTGCAGTCCTCTCCTGGGTATTCCTCCCAGTGGAAGCCATGATGTGCTCTGCACCTAGGCAACGGGGGCTGCCCTCACCCCCATCATCCAAGCCCTTCCTTGTGTGAGAGGCCCTGGCCTTTCTCTCTCCACAATCCAATGTTTTCTGTGCCAAATACCAGCTCCCTCAAGGCCTTATTCTTCCCCTACCCACTTGCATGAGAAATGGTTGTGGTTTTCAAAATAACTTTTTTTTTTTTTTTTAGTTCCAGATGAGCCAGCAGAGCTCTAGATGGCAGGGGCAGAAGGAGGAGTTTCCCAGAGAGGAAGGGGCTGATGGGGCCAGGGGGTGCTTCCAGGAGCATCTGCAACAAGAGGCTGAGTCCAGGGAGGGGCACTAGGGTGAGTGGAGGGAAGATGAGGCTAACAGCGGGGATCTGAAGTCTAGAATTGTCCTGTGGGTAAAGAAAAGTTCCTGCAGGAGGGACATGGGGCGGGGGGCTTCATCAGGAAGTGCTGAGGGACAAGAAATCAGACAGAGATGGCAGCTGGTCATCCAGATGTCCTGACCCCAAAGGCTCAGACATAGGCAGCTAGGTAAGTGTCTGAGTCACCACAACTTGATGGGATCCATTCCATGAGACCATGTGTGCCATGACAGTGGGAGGGAAGGGGTCTTACCCTCATATCTCCCATCCAATCACAGTGGCCAGGGACAAAGCAAATGCCCATGATGAGGCACAGGATGAAGGGCAGGGTAGGAGGGGTAGGGTGGAGGAAGGATCCCCAGGACCCGGGAAAGAAGCTGGCACCGCAGGAGGTGAGCCCAAGGTGCTCACCATGAATGGTTCAAAAAGCAATATTCCAAGAACAGAGAACCAAACACGGCATGTTCTCACTCATAAGTGGAAGCTGAACAATGAGAACTCATAAGTGGAAGCTGAACATGGACATAGGGAGGGGAACTTCACACACCAGGGCTTGTTGGGGGGTGAGGGTCTAGGGGAGGGACAACATTAGGAGAAATACCTAATGTGGATGATGGGGTGATGGATGCAGCAAACCACCATGGCATGTGTGTAACTATGTAACAAACTTGCACATTCTGCATGTTATCCCAGAACCTAAAGAATAATTTTTTTAAAAAAGCAGTGTTCCCAGGCAGGTGGGTACTGACCTACCTGGTGCCCACTCCTAGGGAGAACTGGGAGCAGACGGGGAGGCATCTAGAAACTTTAGGATGCAGCCTCCCCTCTGGTGACATTCGGGGACCTGCTCCATGGAAGGTAACTAACAATGGCCATCAGGTGTTGATGCTGAGCAAACCGAGGAACAGCCTGGGGACTCCCAGCACCTTCCCTTGGGCGGGTTTACTGCAGATGCTCTCCCAGGGCAATGGGCAAGGGTGAGGTCACAAAATCAGAGATACTATCCTCTTCCCCCTACTGCTCATCCTCTGCGACCCTGGACAAATAAGAGCTGAAAAGATGCCCTTAGGTTGAAGGATACAAATTCCCTGCCCCGGAGTGTGTTGACCCTGAGGGTGACTCAAACCTGATGAGCTGGGTCAGTGTGGCATACTCCAAAGGCTACCCTCAGAGGTAGGCCTGTGCAGGGGAGAAGAATGCGAAAGTGCTTGTTGCATCTGGTTTTGGCAGAATTCCCGTCCCTGTCTGCAGATGTCCTGGCTGGGTTGAGGTCTGGATACCACAGGTGGATCAGACACTAGCTCATGGTGAGGCTTCATGCCATGACTCGAGTCCCAGAGGAATCCAGGGTAGCAGGCAGAAGTGTTCACAGCTCTGCAAGGCTCACAGTGAGGCTGCAGTGAGTCAGGACCTAGAGGCATTGGAGTGGCAGGTGGAAGTGTGCACAGCTCCACCAGGGTGGACCCAGGGCTGGATGTGTTACCAGGGGTTTTGTTGGGAATTTATTAGAACCATATGGTGGTTCCTCAGAAAACTAAAGATAGAACTACCATAGAATCCAACAATCCTGCTACTGGATAAACACTTGAAAAAAATGGAAACCTGGATTGTGAAGAGCTATCTGTGCCCCCATGGTCATTGCAGCCTCATTTCCAATAGCCAAGAGGTGGAAACGGCCTAGATGCCCCTCTGTGGATTAATGGAGAATGTGCTATGTGCATACAATGAAATTTTGTTTAGTTAAAAAAGGAAGGAATTCTGACACATGCCACAACACAGATGAACCTGGAAGACACGGTGCTTAGTGGAATAAACCACACACAGAAAGACACGCATTGCATGGAATCCTAAAACAATGCAACCTAACAGAAGGAGAGAGTCGAATGCTGGTTGGCAGGGGCCGAGGGCTGGGGAAATAGGGAGATGTCAGTCAAGGGGTACAGAATTTCCCTCGTGCAAGCGAAGTTCTGCTGATCTAATGCGTAGCCTGGTGACTGTAGGGAACAATACTGCATTTCACACTTGCAATTTGCTAAGAGGGTTTAACTTAATTAATGTCTCACCACAAAAAGAGGCAACTATGTGAGGTGATGGGTATGTCACCTGGCTCGACTGTGGGGATCATTTCACAATGTTTACATCTATCAAAACAACTAATTGTAAAAATTAAATAGATACAATTTCTAGTTGTGAATTACTTCCCCAATAAAGCTGAAAAAAGTTAAAGTAAGACACATTTCCTCCTCCTTTTTTCTTTGTTTGTTTGTTTGTTAGTTTCGCTCTGTCACCCAGGCTGGAGTACAGAGGTGCAATCTTGGTGCACTGCTACCTCTGCCTCCCGGGTTCAAGCAATTCTCCCACCTCAGCCTCCTTAGTAGCTGGGATTATACCCACCACCATGCCTGGCTGATTTTTTTTTTTTTTTTTTTTTTTTTTTAGTAGAGACAGGGTTTCACCATGTTGGCCAGGCTGTTTTTGAACTTCTGACCTAAATCAGCCAGCCATAGTCACAAAGCAACTCTCCAGGGACTTTGGTTGAACTTCCTGGGACAGTCTCAATTCAACGTTTTTAGTGTGTCCACAAAGTTGTGCAACCATCACCGCTATCTAATTCTGGAACATTTTCTACATCCCCCAAAGAAACCTCAAACCAATTAGCAGTCACTCCCCATCTCTCCAAATCCCCCTCTCCTGGTAACCACAAATCCAGTTCCTGTCTTTGTGGATGAGCATGTCCTGGACATTCATAGGGATGCGATCATACACTGTGTGGCCTTCTGTGTCTGGCATCTCTCATTAAGCTTGCGGTGAGTCGAGATCAAGCCATTGCACTCCAGCCTGGGCAACAAGAGGAAAACTCCATCTCAAAAGAAAAAAATACAGGCCCCAGCGTGAATGCATCTTGAGGACATCAAGCCCAGTGAGAGACGCCAGACACAGAAGGCCACACAGTGTATGATCCCATCCCAACGAATATCCAGGACAGGCTCATCCACAGAGACAGGAAGTGGATTTGTGGTTACCAGGAGCGGGGGATTTGGAGAGATGGGGAGTGACAGCTAATTGGGTTTGAGGTTTCTTTGGGGGGGGTGTGGAAAATCCTCAGGAATTAGATAGCGGTGATGGTTGCACAACCTTGTGGACACACTAAAAACCCTGAATTGTACACTGAATGGGGGAATTACTGCAGGATCTGTCAATTATGTTTTTTGGGATTTTTTTGAAAAGGAGTCTCGTTCTGTTGCTCAGACTGGAGTGCCGTGGCAGAATCTCAGCTCACTGCAATCTCTGCCTCCTAGGTTCAAGTGATTCTCCTGCCTCAGCCTCCCAAGCAGCTGGGGTTACAAGAGCTCACCACCACGCCTAATTTTTGTATTTTGAGTAGAGACGGGCTTTCACCATGATGGCCAGGCTGGTATTGAACTCCTGCGCTCAAGCGATCCTCCCGCCTCGGTCTCCCAACGTGTTGGGATTACAGGCTGAGCCACCGCGCCCGGCCAAAACAAGGCTTTAGGGCACCCCAGAACGCGAGATGCCCCTCATCTGTCACCTCTAAAGAGGAGGAAGTGGACTCCCGGGCTCGGTGACTCCGGCACGGTGAGTCCGGGGCGGCCAGGATCAAACGTGTCTCCTTCCTTTATGCCGCACCAAGTAACCAGCGCCAGGTCTCACGCCCTTGCCTTCGGAGAGGACTCGGGCGAGGCGTGGCAAGCTGCTGGGGAGTCCTACCGCGGGAGTTGAGACCTCGGATTCCGAAGGCGGGTTGGGGCGGAATCGGTAGAAACGCCGACCTGTGGAACGCCCTTTGAGGACTGCACCTACGCCCACACTCAGCTGTTCGCGAGTCTTTTTTCCGTTTCTCCTCTGAAAGTCGTTCCCCGGCCTCTCTTTTTTCTTCCTTCTTGTTTCCCTCCAGCGAGTCAACTGAACTGTGAATTTCCGTTTCCGGTGGTTTCCGTACGGACGTGAGCAGTTCAAATTGTGAGCCGGTTCAGGGCCGCAGTCTGTGGTAGGTGACGGTGGGACTCTAGGTCTGGAGCGCTGGCAGGACTGAGAATCATGCGGGTGGGAAGGTCGTTCCCCGGTCATCCCTGTTATCTTTGTTCCTTCGCATCTGCGGGAAGTGTCTGGGGTCGTTGGGAGAGTGACCGGAAACGGAGGGAAGGTGGCAGGGAAAGTCGTTTTCTCAAGACCGGGTCCCGGCAGACGACTTAGACCTTAGCTGGATCTGTTGACCCCAAATTGTGCTTTTCCCACCAAGAAGGAAGACAGGAAGAGAAACATTAACACAAATTCGGAACTAAAATACAGGAGAGAAGAAACAATCTCTGAAATCACACAGCTATTCCGTTTCAAAGCTTCCTAGCGCCCAGCTCCCCTAACTCCCGGCCAGTGTTCCTTGACATTCTGATGATACGTAAAGACTTTCTGGGCCGGGCGTGGGTGGCTCATGCCTGTAATCCCAGCACTTTGGGAGGCCAAGCGGGGTAGATCACGAGGTCAACAGACCAAGACCATCCTGGCCAACTTGGTGAAACTCGTCTCCACTTAAAATACAAAAAAATTAATTGGGCGTGTTGGCGCGAGCCTGTAGTCCCAGCTACTCGGGAGGCTGAGGCAGGAGAATCGCTTGAACCCGGGGTGCGGAGGTTGTAGTGAGCCGAGCTCACGCCATGGCACTCCAGCCTCAAGACAGAGCAAGACTCTGTCTCATAAAAAAAAAAAAATCAAAAAAAAAAAAAAAAGACTTTCTTTTTCCACTGGTGTGTGTGCCTGTGGGAAGCGCTGACTCACCTCCGTGCTCCAGTGCAGCCTTCCAATGTAGCCCTTATTGCATGGCACAGAAGATACCCGGTTGGATTTCCCTCTGCAAGTCAGATCATAGCTGTATCCATTTACTGGCACAGTGCCTACCTAGCACATCATAGTTAGACATAAATATTTATTAAACGGAATTAATGCAGTACCTTAATTGAATGAAATGGCACCCTGCCCCACTTTTTAAAAATCAAGCAGTCAGATTTTATGTACTACGATTTCCTTAAAAAACTCACTAATTCAGTGACTACCAATTTATAGGCCACAGATTGCCAGGTAGCTCAGTAATTACTACAAGGGTCTCTGTAAGTCCATGGGGTCTCCAGGCATCATCTAGAACCAGTCATTTCTCACACATACAGATACTGTTATTTTTCAAATGTATGTAGGTGAGTTGTAATTTAGGAGTTTTTACAGAGTCAACAGGTACTAAAAGTAATACTGTGATCATGTTGGAGGTTCATAAAAATGTTTTACATTTTTTATTGAAATTTAAGTTTTAGTTAGGAAATCACTTCATTAGTCCAGTTGATGTCTAAGTCTGAGCTGTCCAGTATGGTAGCCACAAGTGACAATTTAGAGTTAGAATGAACTTAATTAAAAATTCATTTTTTTTAGTTGTCCTAAGTACATTTTAAGTAACCACATGTGGCTAATGGCTAAATGGCTAAAAAGTACAGACATAGAATATTTCTATACTTGAGGAAGTAGATATTGCTGATGTTAACACTTAAGATGCATAAAAAGTAGCCATGAAACATAATCTTAGCAGAGGTAACTCATCGAATTTATAGCATAACAGAGAGCAATGAAATTGGGGATGGTTAAGTGGTTTCTACTCTTTTTCAGTGAACAAATACATTATCTCTTCATAAAGAAATAAATGAAATTTACTGTTTTTCCCTGGGTATTGCCTGGATTGTAAAATGCTTCTTTCACGTCCTTACCCCAACCTTCTTCCATGTAGGTTAAAGTTACTCGTTACTGGTAAATAGCCTCTATGAGGGCTAAGGACCAGAAGAAACACAGAAAGAAAAACAGTGGGCCCAAAGCTGAAAAGAAAAAGCAGCAGCATCTGCAGGATCTCCAACTAGGAGAATAAGATGCCTGGAAGAGAAATCCCAAAGCTTTTGCAGTTCAGTCTACTGTGCGATGGCTGAATCCTTTCACAGGTATGTTTAGTTGCAGTCTGGTGGTTCTTCTATTGATTCTTTTTAAATAGTAGGAGCCTCTCACTGGTGACATTTGGATGCACAAGTCTAGTCCAGCTCCAGAGAACACAGAGATGCATGCTGTGTGGCTTTCAGGAAAACATGGGAAACCTTTCCCATAGAAGCTGCCTTGCTTCCAGTGTCTGCACACTGGTTGGCGTTTCTTGCTCAAGATAAAAGAATTCACAGAGTTTGTTCCTAAACTTTAAACTGTTTCTGTGATATTAAGTATGCTTTTTCCCTCTGCATATGTTTTACATAGTTATAATATAAAATACAAAAATTACAATATTTAATACTAATATAGCTTTATTTATTGAGTCCTTGTGATATGCTTAGCAGCGTACTTTAAACATTTTTCAACTAAATGCTTCCAGCAGCCTTACCAGAGTAGGAATCATTCTTGCCCTCATTTTATGGATAAGAAAACTGAGGTCAAGAAAACAAGTTACCTCCAATCATATAACCAGTAAGTAGGAGAGTCAAATTTAACCCTAGAGCTTCTACTCTTATCCGTTATGATGCACTGCCTTGGTAGTTACCTTTCGGTTTTTTAAAAACTATTAAAATCACTCATAAAACAGTCAGATTTAAGGAGTGTTTAATTTTCAATTCTCTATACTGTTGATGTCATCTTGTTACATTTTATTGAACAGCAATTATTTGGATGGGGACCAGAAATTAACAAGCTAATAATTGAAAAGTTAATGTATTTATATATTGTCTGTTATACTCTCTAATTAATATACTAAAGTGCTCTCTGTAAATAAACTAAAAAAGGTATACTTATAAGGTTGATACATTTTATTCTATTTTGAAAGTAAGTTTACTATTTTTTTTTTCATGAATAGGACTCAGGATTTGAAGACAAAGAAGCATCCTATTCCAGTGGTTGATGGAACTCCAGTAGAGCCCCCACCAATAGTGGTGGTGGTGATGGGGCCTCCAAAAGTTGGAAGGAGCACTTTGATACAGTGCCTCATTTGGAACTTCACCCGGCAGAAGTTGACTGAGATCCGAGGCCCTGTGACGATCATGTCAGGTAGGAGATGCTGCCACAGACACAGTTGGTGTGGCTGTTGTCATGTGAGGGACATGCATGTATTTGTTGTTTTCTTGAGTGGAACATGTTAAATATTGTCATATCATGTTACCTCTCTTATGCTTTTACTAAGTTGGCTATGGCTTCAGAAAAGGGTAAGTTCCCAGAGATAAGGATGTGATACATATCTTATCCTGACTATGCTCTGGCTTTGCCAAGTATGTTTCTTGGAAGAGCCTGGAAGGCCTGGTCACCAGGAAGACACCATTTAACAGATAGCATGCACTTCCTGTGTGCCAGGCACACATGCTTGACCTTATGGAGCCACATTCTGGTGAAAGTGAGAGTTTTCTCTTTTTCCTATGAGAATTTGTCTGCAGTGGCTGATGGTGACCTTTCCAAGTTTGAGGGAAAATGAAACAAGCTTCCAGTGGTAGAATGGCAATGTACAATCTGAAATCTCTTGTTATTGCAATAATATAGTTGGATTTGGGCTTTTCTTTATCTTTGGAGCATCCATATTTTCTTTTTCTTTTTTTGAGACTGAGTCCTACTCTGTGGCACAGGCTGGAGTGCAGTGGTGTGATTACAGCTCGTTGCAGCTTCAACCACCTAGGCTCAAGCAGTCCTGCCTCCTGAGTAGTGTACGCCACCATGCCTGGCTGATTTTTCTTCCCTTTTTTTTTCCCCCCTGTAGTGATGGGGTTTCCTCATGTGGCCCAGGCTGGTCTCAAAACTCCTGGGCTCAAGGGATCCACCTGCATTGGCCTCCCAAGGTGCTGAGACTACAGGCATGAGCCACTGTGCCCAACCCATATTTTCTTGACCATTTTCCTTTTACCTTAATTCAGAAATAATTATTGTTATGAATATTCCGTTGCATTATGTTTGAGGATGTTTTTCACTATAGTAGGAATACAGGAAGTTTTGTTAGAGGCGAAGACATTGGCCTGCAGCTGAACAGCAGGATCATGGTTATCATGGAATCTGTCCAGTCAGGACTTTCTCTGACCACTTTTATTCACCTGGGTAGACTTTTGACATCATTTAAATTTAGAACACGGCAAGTAAAACAGGATGGAATTTATTTTATGTTATCAGTTTTTGCCTATAAAAATGAACTTCTGGTACATTCCTGTAAATGCATATGGTATTTTACTAGATGCAATTTTTAAAAAAATGAAAATTAGAGTTGATGGTTAGAGTTTTTTCAGAGACTTTTTAAAGTAAAATTTTAATCTTTTCACTTATAGGTAAAAAACGCAGACTCACCATTATTGAATGTGGGTGTGACGTTAACATGATGATTGATCTGGCTAAAGTAGCAGATCTGGTAAGTGAGCAGGGGCAGCCCTGGGTGCTGATGCAGACTTACAGCATGTGATAGGTTATTTACCCCGTGTTGAAGGGAAGAGTGTTTTATGATTATTAAAGGAATCATGATCATCATCAGGGATACAGTAGATGTGACTTACATTAATAATTAAAATGTAGTGTGCACAATGAAATATATTCCAGAATCTAAAAGCAAATCACAGGATGGAGAAAACCTTTAACGAACACAGCTAATAAGAACTCATTAACATGCATACGTATACCTGTATACATTCAAAGTATATCATAGTAAGTACCATTTCTTCTTGGATCCTTCCTGGCACTGTGCCAACTGCTTTCTACAAATTTAGCTTACACAAACCCTTGATACACCCTTGAGGTGAGTTGATATTATCTGTAGTTTACATAAGATGAAGTAGAGCCTCTGTGCAGTTAAGTAACTTGTGTGAAGGTGGGACTCTTGTTCCTGATGGTTCCAGAACTTTCATCCTTAATGATATTGCTAGAGTAAGTACGTGAATTGCGATAATGCTAAAGTAAGTACGTGAATTGCCCTGAAGAAGTGGTCAGAGTTTATCAATAGAAAGTCCAGACAGTACTCATTGTAAGGAAAATGTACATGCGCTTGTGTTTATGGAAATGGTAATGTTCACTGTTTCTGATATTCTATTAACTATCTTTTAAATTAGCAAAAATAAAATATCAATTAGAGAAAAAAAACAAGCCATATTGAATAGGAAGTGTGGGGTGACAAATACCTTGGTTTTTTCATTTTTAGTTTTTTCTAGACAGCCATTTTGTGACAAAGAGCTACAGATTGTATAATTTGGCCCAGGAAGACTCCTAAAATAAAAAGTAATACAGATTTTAAAGTTGTGCCATTGTAATGTTAGGAAGGTAAATAACATTCAAATTTTGAACATGTAATGCTACTATTAGTAAAAATAAGTGTTATTATTAATGTAGTGTAAGCTTACTAAATCTTATGTACTTGAAATGATTTAAATAGTTCATAGAAGTCATTTGTGTCTCTTTTATTTAAAATGTGGCAAGTTTCTAATTTGAAGACATACATTTTAAGAGATGCCGTTACATTGTTTTAAATTATTATGGATACATAATAGTTGTACATAAGGAACATTTCAATTTCATTCTTTTAGTTATTCTGAATTATATAATAAATTATAGTCACCCTATTGGGCTCTTGGACACGAGAATTTATTCTATTTAACTGTATTTTTGTACCCGTTAACTTTTCCCTCTTTGTTCCTCCCTCCCTCTTACCCTTCTCAGTCTCTTAACCATCATTAAGAGAAATGCCTATTATGTAAATCATTTTAAGATTTTCAAAAGGAAGACACATATTTGGTTAAGTGCTTTAACTTTAATGCAGGGTACACAGACTGTGCATCTTCTTTTTCCCTGCTCTAACTGCTGGTCTCTCAGATCCCTGCAGAGCATGTCTTTCCAGATGCATATAAAGACATATCACCCTTTAGAAACACAAATGGTAGCTTATTTTACACCATTCTGTGCTTTGCTTTTTTCATGTAATATATCTTGGAGGTTTATAATTAGTAAATACTGTAGTTCTGCCTCCTTTTTAATCCATTCTATGAATGCACCATAATTTATTTAGCCTAGCTTATGTTAATTGCTTTGCTCTGGTTGTCAAAGCCTCCTGAGTATGCAGAGGCACACACAATATGTAGATTTAGGTGCGTAGGTACGTGTGTGGATTAGGCGTGTAACGCTGGATTAGATGACAAAGATTGGCAGCTGAGGGACTGTTTGCCCTTAGTTCTTCCTGACCCTACAGCCAGCTGCTTGCCCCTTGGCACTCTGTGGCATCAGATGTGGTGTGAAGATATTCCACCTTTCCTTTGAGCTGGTCTAGTGTTGCTGGAAGGCTCTGCTTGCTGCCTCAGTCTGCAGTGACAATTGTGCTTGCTCACAAGCCCACCTTCATACATTCTGTGATTTCGGATTTTGAATGTTTCCTAGTTTAATCAAAGATGGATATTTCTGTTTCCTGTTTTTTGGTTTTTTTTTTTTTTTTTTTTTTGTTTTTTTTTTTTATCTATGGAAAGATAAGAACAGATATGTCTTTAATATTAAAATTAGAAGTTTCCAGGAATCAATTTTGAAATTATTTTACATCTTTGAAATGTCTTAAACTTTGAATATTGGTCTTATCTGCTTATATATTCTTATAGACTACCATTCATCATAATGTTACTGTTTTTTTATTTAATTCAAAAAAATTTCTGAGCAATTAAATTATACAAATTAACATATAAGATAGAGTTTTCCACTGCAACCTTCCCAGCAAAAAACAAATTTTTTTTTCTATGAGGAGATTGAAACAAGAGGTTGGATTTTTGTACATATTTAATATACTTCATTGATTATCATTTTCTTGCCATGCTTTGCATGTCAGAGACCTGTTATTTGGCCTAAAAATGTCTTACAAAAAACTTTATTTTTTTAGGATTTCTTAGGTAAGGTCCAGGTTAGACCCAGTCTTTTCTGAGTTACTTCTCATACATTGAAATTCTTAAAATGGAAGTTTATATCCTAGTGGCCATTGTCTTATGGTTGCCTTTTAGAGCAAGTCAGAGGGTGGATTCTCTGTCTGGGTGATACCTGTTAGTCATTTGATTTAGTCTGGAGTGGGACTTTTCTGTCAAGGGCCAGATAGTAAATATTTTTGGCTTTGTAGATCATATCTCTTGCAGCGACTTAGCTCTGCAGTTGGAGTGCACAGGCAGCCATAGACAATATGTAAATGAATTACATGGCTATGTTCCAATAAAAGTTTAATTACAAAAACAGGTAATGGGCTGGATTTGGCCCATGGGCCATTGCCAACCCCTAGTGTAGGTGGTGTGTTTTGGTAGTTTCTTTGAGAAATGATGTATTCTGCTTTTAGGTACTGATGCTTATAGATGCCAGCTTTGGGTTTGAAATGGAAACGTTTGAGTTTCTAAACATCTGTCAAGTACACGACTTCCCTAAAATTATGGGAGTTCTTACCCATCTCGACTCCTTCAAGCATAATAAGCAACTGAAAAAGACAAAGAAGCAATTAAAACACAGGTTCTGGAAAGAAGTTTACCCAGTAGGAAGATAAATAATTGTTGGATACTAACAGTATAATCCTTTAAAAATAGACTGAAGATTTCAGGTGCAGTGGCTCACGCCTGTAATCCCAGCACTTTGGGAGGCAGAGGCGGGCAGTTCACTTGAGGCCAGGAGTTTCTGACTCAGGGCAACATGGCCAAACCTATCTCTAGTAAAAATGCAAAAATTAGCCGGTGTGGTGGCATGCGCCAATAATCCCAACTACTTGGTGGACTGAGACATGAGAATTGCTTGAACCTGGAAGGGAGAGGGTGCAGTCAGCTGAGATCATGCCACTGCACTGCAGCCTTGGTGACAGAGTGAGACTCTGTCTGAACAAAGAAAGAAAGACCGAAGAGACATTAGTAAGCATCTCTATAGGATTCACCTCCTGAATTTCCTTTGTGTGTTCACAGTTTCTGGAAGATTTCCCTCAAAAGAGTGATTATTCTGGGCCTCTTGGTGTATCACATTTGTCTCTGTACTGGCTACACCTGGCAGTGTCTGGCTGTTTTGGGGTCAGGACTTAAAAGATTATATCAGAAGTTTCTCGCAGTTCCAGGACCAGGCACTGCCCCTTCCTTTCCATACTGCTGTGGGTCATCAGCCACAGAACCATTTTTGTGCTCAGAGGCCTCACCTCCTTCTCCTCACCATTCTTAGACGGATGCCTCTGCTTGGCTGCAGAGCAGTCTGCCTCTGTGGGGTTCTAATAAGTCCTGAAAGAAGCCAGCAAGGCTCTGGAAGCCTCAGGACTTTGCTGGAAGTCTCTCTTCTTAGGATTGCTTCTTGTTTAGAGGTTTCATGTTGCTGCAGTATTGACAAGAATTTAATTGAAATTTAATTTTTAATTTTCCCTTACTGTCTAGGGTGCCAAGCTGTTCTACCTTTCTGGAGTGGTGCATGGAGAATATCAAAACCAAGAAATCCACAATCTGGGCTGTTTTACTACAGTTACGAAGTTTAGGCCTCACACATGGCAAACTTCTCACTCTTATATCCTGGCAGACAGGGAAAACGGGACTATAAACTTTTTCTTTATGGGCCATGTATTTCAAAGCTAAAAAGGCTAGATAAAGAACAGCGATAGGATTTATTTTGTGCCTATTTGAATAGTAGGGGTAGAAGTGTAGTTGATGGAAAATGTCTACTTATTGCTCCAAGATGCTGTGCCTTTGGGAGTAAATTAATTATGAGATGTTAAGGAAAATGGGAGGACTTGCAAGCACTGAAGCCTACAGGATGTGGCCCATCCAACGTTCAGCCTGTTTTCAGTGATCCTGCCTTGTGCCTGAGTGCTTGAGTTCTTCGTGCATTCCTTCAGTTTCCTACCTTTGTGCTCTTCCTCACGTGGTTTTCTTAGCCTGGAATGCCCTTTTTCCACCTGCCAGAATCCATATCACAGTAAAAATCCCAGAGTACAGGATCGCCCTCTTCCAGAAAGGGATTTTCTAAATACGTTTTTCACCCTTCCCCGACCCCCGGTGGACCTCATCTGCCTGTCTGAGTCTTACAGAATGAATGTCACTTTCAGCCTAGAGATACAGTTGTGTGTCTGCCCCTTTTCCTCTGGTGGATGGTGAATGGTGCTTCCTTATTTCTGTATTTTCTAGTTTTCTAAATGACGTGCTTAGCAGACAAGAGTGTGGTGAGTCATTGACACATGAAAGGAGGTATAGGAACTTTTGATACTCATTTCTGCTGTATGACTGAATTTATTTTTCTAGGGTGGAAGATTTGACAAACCCAGAGGATATATGAACAAACATCAACTATGATCGGAAGGTATCACTTTATGGTTAAGAGAAGCACACTTGAAAAATAAAAGCCAGATTCACATGCCAGATATTGTCTTGTTAGAACATGCTAGAATTTCATATAGGATTTTTGGGATGGCTTCATTTCTCAAGAAAACTGGAAAATATCCAAACAAGGGAAGATGGCCTTGCTGGAGGTTTTAAAAGTAACCCCGGTATGTGTAGGCCTGCAAGGGTGTTATCGAATCCCTCTTCTCTGACCTCTTGTCTTGTAGCTAGAGGGGCACTGTTCCAGTGTGGCACAGTGCCCTTCTTTAGTGTTATGGTTTAAGCCCTTGGACTGTGGATCATTTTTACTTCCACGGTCAACAGTAGATACTGACTTTTTGTGAGCTGAAGCTAACTTTTTAAAAGGGTCTTGTCTTCTAGGGGTAGGAGATTTTGCCATGAGTGACATCAGTTTTCTCCCAGCCCCTTTTGTCTTCCTGAACAACAGAAAAAGTGCTGTTTAAATGAGAAGGAGAAGTTGGTTTATGCGCCTCTTTCTATACAGTCTGTATGTAGTCATCATTTTGTTATTATTGCTGTATTCTTTTTGTTTGTTTGTTTTTGAGACAAGGTCTCACTTTGTCTCCCAGGCTGGAGTGCAATGAATGGCATGATCATGGCTCACTGCAGCCTTGAACTCCCCGGCTCAAGTGATCCTCCCGCCTCAGCCCCCCAAGTAGCTGGGACTACAGTAGTGCAGGAGCTTTCAGCCTGTCTCCTGTATCCTTTCCACCACTCCTGGCTAAATTTTTTCATTGTTTTCTAGAGATGAGATCTCACTATGTGGCCCAGGCTGGTCTAGAACTCCTGGGCCCAAGGAATCCTCCCACCTTGACCTCCCAAAATCCTTGGATTAGCCTTGCCTATTATTGCTGTATTCTCACTTACCCATGTCTTACGGTATGATTTTTAGTTTTTACTAATTTATGTTTTTATAATTTTATATATTGTGCTTCATGCAGTTGTCTTTCATCCCGTGATTTTAGCTTCTTGATGATTCTTCTTTATCAGTTAAGGCCCTGATGACTTAAAATGGATGTTCTTCCTCTGTCACTCCTCCTACTTTCGTTAGCTGGCATTTTTAACAAACAGGTTTCACTTCTCCCCTTTATTTCGGTATCACCGCTGACAAATGCACTTGCGTTTTATTCCATGGGTTATTCTCCATCACTATCACTATTCTTTCTGATGACTGTGCTGTCCCAGATTTGGCAGTCGGAACCTTCAGCCTGTCTCCTATTTCCTGTCAACTGTCTCTGTTAGTTTTTGAGCGTTTCTTACTTTCTGACAGAACAAGAGGATCCAGGCTCATTTTGTCCTCCTTCTACTTTGGGCCTGGATTCAGCCATTTCTCTTAAGGATCATGTGTTTTTAGCTTAGACATTGATGAGCTTTCCAAAAGATCTACCAAACACTAATTTCCTCTTTGAGCAATTTTTTTCTAAAAATAGATTTACTTATTCTTTTAAAGGGTTATTCCTTTCTCTCTCTATGCTCTTTTGAAGTGTGGTATTAGGGAACCATGCCTGAGTTTGCCTATTAACTCTTCCAGCGTTTATCAGATCAATTTTTATCTCTGCTATGTCATCTTAAATAATTCTTTGACATTTTCTATTTCTTTGTATTTTCGTTGACCATATTGTCATTTCTAGATTCTCTGATTAATGTACAAATTGAATTCTTTTGCATTTCCTTGGTAATAATATAGACTGTTGATGCCAAAGGAAGAAAAACAAATGGACCTGAAAACATTGAATGCGTCAGAAATCCACTTTTGCAGATGAAGATGGATCTGGCGATAGTGATGATGAAGAAGATGATGAAATGTCTGCAGATGACGGATTGGAAAACGGCTCTAGTGATGAGGAAGCAGGAGAGGAGGAAAATGCTGAGATGACTGATCAGTATATGACTGCTAAGGGTGTCAAACGAGGGAAACTTGAGGAGTTGGAAATAGACAGTGAAGCAGATTTGCCAGCATTTGCTGACAGTGACGATGACCTTGAGAGGAGCTCACTAGGAGAAGGGGAAGCAGAGGAAGCTGATGAAAGCAGTGAAGAAGAGGACTGCATTGTATGAGAGAGGGACATTTCAGGATCAAAGGCTGTTGGAGAAGGTAGTAAAGCAGAGCTGTCACCAGCTAATCCCCGGAGTGACCCTGTGAATCTGGAGAAGTCTTTGCTGATGAAGAAAGCAGTTCTCACTGGTTCCGATTCTGGGCATTGCATAGCTGAAGAGGCATTTGCATCTGAAGATGAATCTGAAGAAAGCTCCTCACTCATTGCAGAGGAAGAGGACTCGGAAAATGAAGATGCTTTTAGGAAAAAGCTTTCAAAGCCTTCTCAACTGGGCAGTGGTCAGAAACGGGGATCAAGAAACAATTGATGAGACCAGTGATGTAGAAGATTTAGTTAAAGAGGAAGAAGATATCAAGGAAGAGAAGAATGATTCCACAGAAGCCTCAGGTAAGCTTGAATTTAGCTGGTTGCTGCTATGAACTTGACTCTTGAAATGGTATCCAAAGGAATGTCTACTTTTGGGGGTCTGTTGATTTTGTGATTTTGTTAACTGTTGAAATGCTGCATTTTGAATGGATCTCGAGGGAGGGGAGACACATAAACAACTCTAACTGGAGGTTGGCATTGGTCATTTTAGGTGCCCTCAGGTGGAAGGAAGACCTTTCCAGAAAGGCAGCTGAGGCCTTTCTGAGGCAGCAGCAGCAGCTCCAAACCTTTGAAAGCTTTTTTATGGAATGATTCAAGAATTCTGAATTCTTGAATTAGAGCTGGAAACATTTTAGTTTCTCTGATTATTTTCTGAAAAGAAGATGAGGGAATTGGTTGGAGGATTGGGTTGGTATTGTTGACGTCCATAATTGTTGGTCGTCACATTTCCTGTTTGGCAGATGTCTTTAATCATCAGCTTTCGAGGACCACACATTGGTCTTGTTAAGTACACTTACGGGTATGCTGTAAAATTCAATGTAAGTACTGTCCATTGTATCATGTTATTAAAAGTCTTTCATGAGAAATTTTTGTAGAATTTGGTGACAGAAAAATATTTCTGCCCGTAAAATTTTTGTTTTGTTCTTTCTGAGAATGAGAACCCCATATAACACATTTTGTTCTCCCCTTTGCCCTTGTCCTCTGATTTTATGCTTTATTAAACATACCTATACGTTCTTTGTGTTAGAATTAATGCAGAAATAAATATATATTGGTGAGCTTCATTCTGTGCTCCCTGGTTACTGCATGATGAGATCAAGGCCACGTGGTGAGACATTTGGGCTCGGACACTGAATTGGGAGGACTGTTGTTTTCTGATTTTCATTCAGGTTTTGTCTAGATACTCTCAGTGATAAGAGGCTCCACACTCTTTAGAGCTCTTCTTTAATAATCTAAAGCTCTGCCTTTAAATGTCCCTTCCCTCTTCGACCCCTAATATTTGCAGTCCTTCTTGACTGCTTAGCTGCTGCCGTGCCGGCAGCACTTCACCTGTGGCTGACCTGCCCTCTCAGTGCCTGACTCATATGTGGCCATCGCCATACCCACCACAGACAGAGGCCCTCAGTTCCTGAGTTTGAAGACTCATGGCCTAAGTGGTTGAAAACAATGAGTCCTCTAGGGCTGTAGTTTTTGTTCTCACTTTTCTGCCATGGCGCTCTCTTTAGTGACAGAAGATAATGAAGACGATAATGATACCTGAGAAAAACTTGGAGGGTTGTTTGGTGTCAGTCAGCCTGACAGAGTGTGAGCACAAAGCCGACTCTTTGGACTGCTCCAGATTTCTTGTGGAGGCGCCCCATGACTGGGATATTGAGGAGGTAAGGCCGGGTGGTAGGTTTGATTTATTAGAGAACTGTTCTAGAATAAGATTATCTGACGTCCATATTGCTTACCTGTTGTTGGCTTCTTATTTTTATAGGATGACAGGCCATCCTCCCAGATACTGTAGTGGGCACTTTATGCATCCTAAACAATAACACGTTCTGAGTTTAGGTAGACCATGGAGGACAGGTTTGGCTTCCAGTGTGAACAGTAGTGCAAATCTTTATTTTGAAGCATCACACGTAAATTTCTATACATCTGATGTATTTTGTGTCTTATCACTAGGATATACGTAGCATCCCCGAGTTAACATTTATAGATTCTGCCATTTGAAAGCATACAGAAATTTGTGATACCTGTAAATGTTCTTCCGCAGCTCACCACTTTGTAGTCACACTGGAATTCATTCAGTACTCAAGCTCCACACAGATTTCCCTCCTCTTAGGCCTTTTCTCTTTCTCTCTCTTCTTTTTTTGAGACACGGTCTTGCTCTGCAGTCCAGGCTGGAGTGCAGTGGCACGAGTGTACGGCCCAATGCAACCTGGACCTCCTGGGCTCAATGGATCTTCCCACCTCAGCCGTCAGAGTAGCTGGGACTATAGGCACGAGCCACCAGGCCTGGCTACTTTTTGCATTTTTTGTAGAAACAATGTTTCACCATGTTGAGCCAGTCTCAAACTCTGGGCTAGGGTGATCTCCCTGGCTTGCCCTCCCAAGAGTGCTGGGATAATAGTGATCCACCACACTAACGCCTTTCTGTATGTTTTCTTCTGGAATGTTCTGATCTTCCAAAGGCTGCCTTCTTTTTTGTCAATTCTGTTTGGCTGAGCTGTCACTTCTCACAGAGGCCCAATTGCTCTCATCCTGTCTATTGTAATTTTCCAGGTAACACTTAAAGCTCTTCATGAGATTTTATTTAACCATTTTTTTATGGTGAAATTTAATACAGATATAGAAAACCACATAAAAACAATTGTTTAACTTAATGGGTTGCCAGAAGGTCAATACCCCTGTACTCAGCACTCAGGCTAGGAAATCAAGCTTTGCTGCTTGATTGTGACACCAGCCTTAGTCCTCTTCCTCCCTGTAGAAGGAGGTGTGGTCCCGCCGCTTGTGTTGACTCTTTCCTTTTCTTCCTGGTTTCCTCCTCCATACTTCCATAAGCATGGTAGTTTTCTTATACCTTATTTTCATTACTGTTTTTCAGTCTACCTTAAAAAATTTTTACTCAACAATCTTCCCATTTCTTTTTTGGTTACATTTTATTTAAGAAACCACGTCATTGGTCTGTAGAGTTTCTTGTCTTCTGGATTTTGTGGATTGCTTTGCATCCCTCTGCAGTTTCTCAGGCCCTCCTGTAATTCCTGTGAATGGGTATGGAGAAATACTGATAGAAATTCTGTGATGAACGGAATGTATATTGGAGTTGTGGGTTGTGGCTACTTGGGGCTACTGAGCAGTTTACATTTGGCTAGTGAGGTGGGAGAACTAAACTTTAAATTTTATTTAATTTCAAGATATATTTAAATAGCCACATGGTTCTAATTTCCTGATGGACAAAACATCCAGCAGCTGGATAAGATTTAATTTTGATTTTTTATTTTTCAGAAAAGCTTCTTCCCAGGTAGTGGTGTTTTATTAGGAGTCATATAAATACTGGTTGTGTCCTTTTCATGGTATGAGATGGAGAGATGGTCTATCTAATCTGCCATACACTGGGGGGAGTGGCCAGTGATTTCGACTTTGTGGCATAGGTGGAAATTTTCAGGTTTTCTAGGTGGTAGGCAGAGGCCTCAGATTTTAAGAAACTCCCCAATTCACCCCTGCCAACAAAGTTGTTGCTTGAGGACAGTCCTATCAGTTTTAAGTAAAAGAGATTGTTTCTTGATGTTGAATTTCAGGTAAGGAAGCTAGCTCCTGCATATCAGGGGTGCTTGGGCTGAGACAGGTCTAGAGGGCACAGTCTGAAAAGGGGCTCAGGGAAGTAGCTGTGAAAGGCCCCTGGGATGTTTTCTGCCCCCATCTCTGCAAATCCCCTGGAGGGAGATTCTGTTAGTCACTATGGGGTGTGTGTGTTCGTGTGTGTGCGCACACATGTTTGCCCTCATCACTTGTTTATGTTTTTGTTTTTGTTTTTCTGCATAAAGTCTGCAGACTTGCCAAAAGTACCTTGATGTTTTCTGAAAGCAGAGCCAATGGGCACACTCCAGGGCCCAAGGCCTCAATTTTGTGTTATTTGTTTGGGATTGGTGTGTACTTACAAACTGTGTGATGGGATCAGGGCCAAAGAACACTAGTTTCTGTGCTCTGTTTCTGTGTAAAAAAGACATTTCATTCAACAGGATAACAAGGCAAGTCTGGTGGAGAAAAGGTCTACTCTGCCATAGGATGGGGCAGCAGCCTGCAGTTTAGAACACTGTTGTGTGTCTGGAAATTTCCAGGGTCTCCAGTTGCTGGTAGAGGGCCAGAAGGTAGGGCACATTTGTCTGCAGATCGGGGGGAGGGGAGCGGTTCTGTGCACCCTGACATGATCTTGGCCATGTGTGGACCCTTGAATTTGCAGGGTTGGGTGTTAACTCCCTTACTGGGAGATAAATTTCACATCACTAAGAACCTTGTTTATGTTGATCCAAGCAATATCCCAGCGCTTACACACAGTGTGTGCCATGTTTGCTAAGGGCTCAGGTATTAAATGGGTATTGAATGAATGGATGTATTAATTAGTTTACTCTGGAGTCAAAAATAAACAAGGTCTCAGCTCATTTCAAAGACTCAAACTCCTGATTAATTCAAATGACCGTACTCTAATTTGTTTCTCTTTGCTTTCTCAGACTTGCCATGGCATGGGAGGATAGGATTTTTTCTTAGCTTACTTCAATATTGCCTTCAATAAAAATGTTTTAAAATCTTTTTTCATAGCAGTGCTTTCCAATATTTTCCTGTATAGAAAGTTCAAAATTCTTCCATTTTTAAAGTCATGGATATCTGTTTTTGAGTGTGTTGTTAAATGCAGGCACTATTTTGTAACTTTAAATAGACACCATCTCAAGTCTACAAGAATCATTCACAGTGGTATCTAATGACATCTCTAAGTCTTCAGACACTATTAATACAGATTGTAGCCACTAAGTCCTGAGGATTGTACTTGATGTTGGTTACTAAAACTGAGCTTTCTTGGATTCTTTTTCCTTCCACTGTGATTTCTTGCATTTCAACATATCACCTATTCTTGTCCTCAACTTTACTGAAATATTTTCAATGGAATTAAATTAAATAGGAATCATTTCTCCCCATGTTTTTAAAATGACCCTTTGCTTCTTATGATGATTCTTCTGGTCCTTTTTGTAATTATTTATATTAGAGTTTGAAAATATTCATACATTTTACGATTGTATATAATTTTCTTCTCAATTATTTTTTCCCCTTCCCCTAAAATTGTTGTTATTTCTCTTAACTCTTTGTGGGAAAAATTAAGCCCATTTTTCACTTTCTAGATATACTTATTTATAATTGGACTCCGTGATTTTTGCTTAAGTTGCTTTTGAAGTTACCCACATTTAGGGAATCTGTTAGTGTATCAAGCTTTTTTTTGATTGTTATGTGTATCAAGAAGTATAGACTTTTCTATATATAATATCCATTTTCTCCCATGGTTTTTTTTTTTTTTTTTTTTTTTTTTAACTCTGTTAAGATAAAAGTCATCAAAAGATCTCTTCCTAAACCTTTCCTGTACCAGAAATATCTTTGGAGTCACACGGCCCTTTCTCCCTTCTTGCTTTTGTAGGATGCCAAAGCTAATCTCTTCCTGATCCAGATTGCATGCATCTGTGCCTTTTGGGGGCCCTTGGGAATTTGTTCTTCCTTCTCTTCTAACCTCAAAAATGTGTTTTGTCTGTTGACTCTTCCTGTTTAACATATAATTATTCTCACACATTTGTTGAATCTTGGAATAAAAGGCTTTCTTTACCACGCATCTCCCTTCAACTACTACTACATCTCTATTCTCAGCCGAATACTTGGGAAGAGAAGCCTTAAGTTTGTGTCATTGTTTTCTCACCTCCAGTTCACTACTTTACCCCCTGCCTGACATCCATATTCACTCCCTTGCACAAGTCCAATCACTTAAGTTGCCACAGCCAATTTGTAACTTTCCTGCCTTCCTAGCAAAATTTGACTCTGTGCATTGGGATAATACTTACTGAGTAGCTATTGACCAGGCACTGTGCTAGGTGCTGCTGTTTCAGAAATGAAATTAGGCATCATCTCCTTTCTAATGACTCACAGGCGCAGCCAATTTTGACTCCGGGTGCTCACTTTTTTTGCAAGCTTTACTTAATGTCTTGTAAATCACCCTATTCTCCAGGTTTTCTTTCTTTCAATTTCTCCTTACAATATACAACTTCTCAAGACAATCACTTCCACGCCCACAGCTTCAGTTGCTTTCTCTATTCTCTGAGGACAATCAAATTTTAAATTTAAAATCTTAGCTTTATTTTATGTAAGATTCCTCATTTGCTATAACCATAGATTCAGAGTTACTCCATAAAAGTAATTTTAAAAATGGTGATATTCTTAGCATGTCAATTTTAGGAAATTTCCCCAGTTACTCTTAATGGTTTGATTTACTACATGTGTTATTTTTGAAAACATGTGTTGGGATGTCACAAATGGTCTTAGCCTACAGAGATTTAAATTCAACTTTGACCAGAGAGTTTTATTTTAATGTGACACTGAGAGTAAAAAACGATCTTTTCCTCCTTACCTATTTCTCTTCCTACATTCTCTGCCACGAGAAAGGTACAACTCTATACCCAGTCTTCCCCAGCAGAGCCTGAGCAGCCCCGTTTTTCCCTCCACTTCCCCACTTTCACATCTCATGACCAAGCACTTCCCATTCTGTCTCCCAAATAATCACAAAGTTTTTTCCTCCACTTTTGTCACTGCCACTGCCTTTAGCATTACTCTTCCTTTAGGTAGTCTCTTGATTGGCCTTGTTGTTTCCTTCAGTCCTTCCTTCTTAGACAGACCACTGCACACACATCTGACAAACAGTCCTCACCTTTGTATGGTTCAATGACTCAAATTTTCAGAATAAAATTAAAACCACCCCAGCTTCAAATTTGGGGTCAAATAGAGGTGGGTTTGTGTCTTAGGTTCATACAGTGTCCAGTAATGTGATCTCAGAAAACTGAACTTCTTAAGCCTTTGTTTGTGTATCTGCCTACACTCATTGAGATTTGGGACTGTTTCATACATACAGTGTCCCACATGTAGAAGGGACTTCATCAGTGTTGAATGAAGAGGAGGCATTTTAAAATCCACATTTTAAAAAAAAAGATGTTTTTTTAAAAAAATATGCTGATCTATAGTGTCACTTCCCTTCCAAGCTTGACCTCTACCTATACTTTCTGAATGGTTTGGCCATGTCCCCACCCAAATCTCATCTTGAATTGTAATCCCCATAATCCCTGTGTGGTGAGGGAGGGACTCAGTGGGAGGTAATTGGATCATGGGGGCAGTTTCCCCCATGCTGTTCTTGTGATAGCTAGTGAGTTCTCATGAGATCTGATGGTTTTACACGTTTGACAGTGGCTCCTTCACATGCTCACACTCTGTGGCCTGCCGCCATGTAAGAAGTAACTGCTTCCCCTTCTGCTATGTCAGTTTCCCTTTGGCCTCCACAGTCATGTGGAATGTGAGTCAATTGAACTTCTTTCCTTTCTAAATTACCCAACCTCAGGTATTACTTTATAGTAGTCTGAAAATGGAACAATACATTTTCTGATAATCATACTTGAGGAATTACGGAATTCATACTACTGGGATCAAATAATGGCCCCAGCCTGAGCAGTCATGTGGCCATTGGGGAGATAACTTACCTTCTCCATCTCAATGTCTTCTCTGAAATCTGTGAGATTGTTTTTGAGGGTTAAGTGAGCATAGCCTACTTGGAACAGTGTCAGGCATATACTGCTTGCCAGATGTTGAGTATTTATTTTTATTGAGTTAGGACGGTGGTAATCTACTTTACAGCTCTTGATTTTGTATAACAAAATTATGCTTAGTACTTTGTTAGTAAAAGAGAGAAAATCTGAAAGTTGCTGCCATGGAAGGAAGAAACAGAGGGGAAAATAGGCAGTTGGTAAGTTTCAGCATTTCAGAGCTTGAAGGGACAAATTACGTTTCTATTTATGGAGAAGGAGGTGGAGGCAGGATAGGTCCCAAGGTGTCATTCAAGACACACAGCCATAACTCTTTAGTGAGAAGAGCTAGGGCCCCAGGGATTGCTGTGGTCAAGTTGCAGACAAAAACTACCGCTCATTGGAAGACAGGAGAGGAGTATTTTGTTCCAAAAGCAGTGAATAGTTCAGGTGTATCTACATTCAGTCAGCAAATAAAAGTTCAACTTGTTGCTAATGGGACCCACTCTGCTTACTGAGACTATGTACAGAAGTCATAGTGGAAGATGGCTTCCAGTAACAGACCACCCTGTGCTTTTCTTAGAACTAAAAAGCTCAGGAACATGGTGATGAATGAGAACCTTAGTTCAACTGGCACTGCAGGAGGGGCCAGGAGAGCAGCCGCATCATAAGCCACAGGGTGGGGCACCCAGGCAGCGGGGGAGGGGCGGGCAGCCAGGGTGGGGCATTGTGAGGTGTGGGGCAGGGCATTGTGAGTCACATGCCTGGGCTTCCACCTGGGCCAATGGGCTTCAGTCTGTAGGTTACTACAGGAGGAGGAGAAGCTCATTCTGTACTCTCTCTATAGGCAGTTGTTGTGTCTCTCAGCGCTTGTTGGATTCACAACCTATTAAATTAGCCTGCTATTCTTCACCCTCCCAGACAAGTCAACTCAGGCGAGGCGGCAGGGTGCGGGCAGGCGAGCAGCGGCAAGACCATCTCTGCAAGTGCAGCATAGTCTCGCCTAGGGCAGCGGGAGTGTGTGGCCAACGCTGTGAGCAGAGGCACAGGTGGCGGCAGACAGGAGTAGAGGCGCCCCATGGGGAACATTCTGTTCTGTTTTGTGCGCCCCAGGGTCAGCCCCGAGTTGGACCAACACCAGGGGTCAGGATGTCCTGCTGAGTCAGAAATCTGTGAGGCCGCAGCTGCTGCAGAGCCTGCCGAACTGACTTTTGAAGCTGGTGATGGCCTTCATGTGCACCAGATCTGTGACCAGGAGATACCTGAAGGTAAGGAGGTGACAGTGGCATCTGCCCTGGCCACGCCTCTTGCTGCTGCTGTCCCCGAGGTCCCCTAGGGGGTATCGCCCACCTCAGGCTCCTTTTTGCCTGTAGTCAGCTTTTCCAGGCCTGGTCAGAAACAAAGGCTGGCTCTGCCCTGACTTCCCATTCCCACCTCTTAGTCTTTCTCCACAGAGTCCAGGCAGTTTCTTTTCTCCTCCCCTCCCAATTGCCCAGTTCTTGCTCCCTCATCTCATTCTCTCAGGCTGGCCTCGGACCATTTATTTATAGCTCTTCTTGTCTGTAGCTCTGTTTATTATTCTGTGGGACTTTGTTGAAGCTTCTTTGGAATATTCTCTTCCTTTTTCAATAAAAACTCGAATATCCCAACTTTCCAGTACCCATCCCATTCTTTTTGTATATCTATCCAGATGGTACCTAAGTGAAGGAACCAGGTAAGTGCCTAATAGTCCTTTGTTAAAGTAGCTAAATCTCAGGACAATTCATACTGAACTATTTGGGGATTTCTACTTTGAAATTAGAATGAAGGTTGCCATGGGAGAGATGATAGGGTATTCTTAATGGGTTGCTTTAAGTCACCTTGATAGGTGCTTATTTCTTTCTAACTGTAATTTGAACACAAAAGGAAAGAAAATGGAGGGTGCTTAAAATAATTCTGAAAGGTATGAAATGTCATGGCCAGGGCTGCAGACAAATCCATTGTTTTTTTCCCCCAAAGGAGTTTACCCATGAGGCTCTGATTACTTTAAAATTCTTACTTTAACACAAAACGTGTCTCTAGATTTATTCTGGTGACTTACCAGACTTTATTTACTTCCTTGTTCTAAAAGAAAGGTAGGGATGGTTCATGGTCAAAACTTTGAAAAGACATGAAATGTCAATGTAGACTTTTAACGTGTAATATAAAGATTGCATGTTAAAATGCCAGACCTTGCCTGTGTAAGGGTGTTTGTTGCCATTGGTGCCCCTTTGTTCTTCCCCCACCTGACAGCAGCATCTTGTTTAAAGATAAGAAAGTAAAGCCTAAGAAGCTGGAAGCCATCATTCTCAGCAAACTAATATAGGAACAAAAAGCACACACCGCATGTTCTCACTCATAAGTGGGAGTTAAACAATGAGAACATGTGGACACAGGGAGGGGAACATTACACACTGGGGCCGGTTGTGGGGTGGGGGTAAGAGGATGGAGAACATTAGGACAAATACCTAATGAATGTGGGATTTGAAACCTCGATGATACGTTGATAGGTACAGCAAACCACCGTGGCACATGTATACCTATGTAACAAACAAAATGTTACAGGCTTTTTAAAAAGTGCTAATATTGTATAGACCTATTGCTAAAATGAGATTTGCCTTCCCTCAGTTATTTTGAGCCTCATTCTAGGTGCTGAGGGCAAATGGAAGCACATAACTTATCTAGGAAAACCTCTTGTTTTCTGATACACAGCATCAGTTGGTAACTTAGGAGTACAGTTACGTATATCTGAAGAGTTGTATCTGTTCATAAATATTTCAGTTAAACTAATTGAAGATACCTGCCATTCATATTACACTGTGTTATGTTACACTGCCTGGTAGCACTGCTTATTTTAGGATTGCTCTACCTATCATTGATGTCATGTGAGCTTTTGTTTACTAACATATTTTCTAATAATTATGCAAAAGCAATTTGAAATTATTTGTTATAAAGCACTTTTGTTATGCATTTTTTGGGAAATAATTTATAAAATGGGTGGGTAGGAGATAGTGAACTGAACTAAAATGCAGGACCTAACATCTTAAAAAAGAAACCATTACTGTGTGGCTGAAATGTAAACCTATGTACACATAGACGTAGAATGTATGAGGCTGGGTGTGATGGCTCAAGCCTGTATCCCAGCACTTTGGGAGGCTGAGGCAGGCAGATTACTTGAGGCCAGGAATTTAAGACCAACGTGACCATTATGGCAAAACCCCGTCCCTACTACAAATACAAAGATTAGCCAGGTGTAGTGGCACAAACCTATAGTCTCAACTACTTGGGAGACTGAGGCATGAGAATTGCTTGAACCTGGTAGGTGGAGGTTGTGGTGAGCCAAGATCACTCTGGGCAACAGAGCGAGACTCTAAGTCAAAGAATAAATAAACACATAAAATAAATTGCATTTGATGTAAGGTTTTGTGAATAGAAGAAAATATAACAGTTAAATATTTTATTATTTATATATATAATCATCAACAGAAATACGTCTTCTAACAGTATTTCCTTGCATTTTGGTTCTCATATTTTTGCTAAAAGGCAAGAAATGAAAACAAGAAAGTGCCCTTATGGTACTGTTCTGAACCAGAAGATTTTAATTTCAGGACTGCTTAGGAGAGTTTCCTCTGCACCCTTTTTATAAAATGTCTTTAGGCCTAACAAATGATAACCTCTATTGTTATGAAGGTTTTTCCTTCCACAGTGTGGTCTTGGATATATATTATCACATCCAGCAAAGGTGAGCTTTTTAAAAACCTGTCTTGTGATTCTGGCTAATTACTTTTCAAGCTATCAAACTCTTTAAGTCACAGCTCTAGATATCATGAGCTGTATTGGGCCTGCTAAAATATCCAAGCAAATTATTTGTGTTTTCTTTGGTCCTTAAGACTCTTTTAATTCTTAAATGATTGAGAATCTCAGAATATGTTTCTATATTGATTATATTGATATGTATTATTGTAGAAGTATAAAATTGAGATGGTTTTTTCAAAATCTATTTTTAGTTTAGATTTCACATCCCTACCGCTGTTGATATCATGAGCTAGATAACACTTTGTTATGAGGACCGTCCTGTGCATTGCAGAAAGTTTAGCAGCGCTGATGACCTCTACCAACTAGATGTCAGTGGTAACCCATGACCCAGGTTGTGACAACAGAAAATATTTCTTAAGAACAATATTGTTAATATAATTTTTTAATGAAAAAATACCTTTTCTACAACAAAATACTGAGTAAAAATTGTGTCGTGTATTTATATTATTAAAAATCACTAATGTTGCACTTAAGAGAAGACAGCAAAAAAAGAAACAGCAGCAGCAATAACATGGCCTAATCTCATGCAAATATGTAGTTGGTAAAAGGTGCATTTTTAAAGCTTTGAGACAGTCGTAGGTATTCTTTAATACTAAGTGAAAACTTCACAAGTGCTACTTTCTTAATTTAGTTACAGTGGCATTTTACATATTAATAAATTTATGCCATCAGTACTCACTAATCTACCTTGCATGGTAAATGGATCTCTTCCCACATACTTGCATTTATAATATTATACATTAGTTATTTGGAATATATTGGTTTATGTTTTATTGTATCAAAAATCACTTTTAGTTTAACCTCCAGTCTTATTTTAAAGCATCTTTAAGTATTGAAAAGCTGTCAGGCCTACAGTAGAAGGAATGAGTTTTTCAAAGTCCTCAGGAAAGCTTAACTTTTATCATTGGGAACAAATGCTTATTTTCCTTGAAGTGACAACCTCACTCCCTTTATTTTTGAGAATGATAGTTGAACTTTTTTTTTAGACCAGGTCTCTGTCACTTGGCTGTGGTACATTGGCATGATCTCAGCTCAAGCAATCCTCTCACCTCAGGCTCCTGTGTAGCTGGGACCACATGTGTGGCACCATGCCCGGCTAATTTATATTTATTTTTGGTAGAGACAGAGTTTCATGTTGTTGTCCAGGGTAGTCTCAAACTTCTGAAGGAGCTCAAGTGATCCGCCTGCTTTGGCCTCCCAAAGTGCTGGGATTTTACAGGTGTCAGCCATTGCACTGGCCCAACTGTACTTTTAAATAAAAATGATGTTCTGTGAAAAGGTGATTGTTCAGCTCACAATTAAATCATGAATTTTTTAAAAACACAACAATACTACAGTCAGCAAAAGCGCTTCTTTCTTATTAACTTTCTACTGATTCAGAATATTAAAGACACATGTCAAGATTTAGTAACACCATTAGTTTTTACTGCCTCAACAAAAACATTCTTAAGTACTTCAGGCTATCTTTTTTAATTGTAAAGGACAATAAATAATATAATTACTACTAGTGTAATTTTTACCACTGTCTTGATTTAGGCTGAGAAACCAGCAATTTTATTTACTTTTGCTTTTATACACTTATGGCAAGTGTCTATGAAAAAACAGTCAATGTCTTTGTATTACTTTCTTCATTTCTTAAAATTTTTTTAATCAGCTTTCTCAGGTTCAATTAGTATGATTATCAGAATAGTGTCCAGTGGGTGCAGTGGCTCAGACCTGTAATCCCAGCACTTTGGGAAGCCAGGCAGGTGGATCACCTGAGGTCAGGAGTTCAAGACCAGCCTTGCCAGCATGGTGAAACCCCGTTTCTACTAAAAACACAAAAATTAGTTGGGTGTGGTGGTAGGCAACGGTAATGCCTGTAATCCCAGCTACTTGCGAGACTGAGTCAGAAGAATCGTCTGAACCTGGGAGGTGGAGGTTGCAGGGAGCCAAGATTGCACCATTGCACTCCAGCCTGGGCAACAAGAGTGAAACTATCTCAGAAAACAATCAAACAAAAAACAGTGTTGACCTCTTAGGCCTTCTGGAAAAGGGTCTTGGGGATCCCCAGATATCCACAGAGCACATTTGGAGAACCACTGGTTTATCACACAGGCACAGTGCATTAGTTTTTCAAAATCGAAAGTTTTTCAAAGACTGGCCTCTTTTAAAATAAAAAGGCAGATGAGTTTTTCATTCAAACAACAGAAAGTAAATATATCATGAAAGTATACTACAGAGGAGTAAAAAGAAAGGAAGCTAGGAAATCTGAATCACATTTACATTTATTAAAGTTCTAAAGACTTTATTGCCCACCACTACTGCTTTGTAAAACATTCTTGTGTTTCAATGTGTGGTTAAGAAGAGTGAAAATATGTTTGGTTTATTGCTATTGCCTGTCAGGGAGGGTCAGTACCCATAGGCAGATCTTACTGGTTATTGTGAAGAAGATTTCACAGTACAGGACACATGTACTGAGGAAGAAGAGGTCGGGAAACCCTCTGCAGGTCAGAATCCAGGAGAAGACTCTGTAAAAACTGCTGTGTTGAAGTAAACACCAAAGTACATATGAGGCATTATTATACTAAACAGATATTATACTAAGATATTAACAGTTTTTGAAGTAATGCACATTCTTATTTTATAGAGGGGCAGATAAAACTTTGGACGTATTTGAAGAACGGTTATACCCATTTACAGAAAGTGACACTTTTGGTTGGGGTTGTATTTTTTTCATAGACTTGTATTTATATCATGCTGGAGTCAAAGCCATCTTTAAATCTTACCCATTTCGTGTTGCAGTAGTCATCTTAAGTGTTGTAAAAAGAGTGTGCTGGAATAAGAACTGATCTGCAGCTCTGTTTAGTTAGTGAGCTAGTATGAGTAAATATACTATCCAAATAACAGAAAATGTATCCTTTAAAAGACAGTTGTCAGTAGCATCAAGCAACATTAGAATATGTAAATCCTTTTAACACAGAAGCATCATTTTTATCAAGAGAGTTAAAAATAATTTAAGTTTAAATAAACTTACATGGTATAAAAATTTAAAAATGTACTTCCTCAGGTACATAATAGCTACATGTGTCTAGTGACTATTGTATTTAAAAACATAAACTTAGAGCCTCATGGTTACAGGAAACTATTTTCTCAAAATTTATTGCAGAAAAGAATGACATACAATCAGTAAGACATTAAAACCTATGAGTAGCTTATATTTTGGATAGAATTATTTGGGGCAAAGAGTAAAAAAGAACAAACATTTTCTGAACTTATATGATTTTTAAGTGAATGTTGATGAGTATTAAATCATTACGGTATTTTAAGATCCCACTGTTCGTATTGTGAAAACTGAAAGACATTTCACCAACCAAAATTATTGTAAATGATTTATGGGCACAAATGTGAACACTGCTGTCTTAAGAGCACTTCATGTTTTCTCTTCAATGGATACTTACATTGCATCCCCTCTTCTTTCAGCAAGACCAGCTTCCAGAGGAACACTTTATGTATGATCCTAGACACAAAGTGATTTTCAGATTTGTTCGTATTCTGTTTAAAGCCAAAAAGCTAAGAGCTGAGTTAGCAATCGTAAGTTTGATAAGATATTTTCTATTTATAAAGCATCTTTAGAAATTGGTCTTATAGAGCAGCCTAGCCAACATGGTTAAATCCTGTCTTTACCAAAAATACAAAAATTAGCCAGGCATGGTAGCATGCCCCTGTAGTCCCAGCTACTCGGGAGACTGAGAACTGCTTCAACTCAGGAGGCAGAGGTTGCAGTGACC
>NW_016108109.1:262554-293006 GCF_001604975.1 Cebus imitator | reverse complement strand
AAAAAAAAAAAAAAAAAAAAAATTGACCTTGTAAACAGGGTAGTGTGGTCCTGTTTTTAAATGAAAGAAGGTTTCTGAAATTATCTCAGAACTTTAAGAGAAACTTATGAAAGCAAATACATTTGAGTCAAATCATCATTATGGCTTAAAATGTTGCCATTGCTTTTCTCATTACAGAACAATTGCTGTTAAAGGTAGCAGGAGGGATTTCTGATTTCTCCCCGCACACTTCATTGCACACATGCACACACAGTACGCACATACCTGGGGCATGTGGAGGGCTTGGAATGGAGAGTAGTAACAAAACCATCCAGTTGATGGGCAGGAATGGATGCCATTGTAGGTCTAAGCTGAGTCCCAGGGTGTATCCCCGGGCAATTCTGATGTATGTTGTTTCTAAGAGCTACTGCCCTCAATTCATTGTTCCTTGGTTGTGTCAATCTGGGCAGCGTAGGTAGCAGAAATGTTTGGCCTATGATTGTGCTATGGCCCCTTGCTTAACCTAATGAAACAAAATCTCTGTAGGGCATAAGAATAAAAGGTGTTTACTTTCTCATGAAAACCAGAAGTATTCTGGTTTTTCACAAGAGTTCTTATCACAGCACTTCAACTGAGCTAAATCAAAGGCCAGTGCTCTGTTTTGCAGGTATACGTTAAAAGACTTATACGTTATGCTGATCTCGACATTTGTCCAACCAACTGGAAGAGGATTATCTTAGGAGCCATTCTTCTTGCCCTCAAGACTGGGAGTGAAGACACTGTGTGCCTTGAGGACTACTGCGAGCTCTTTGAGAACCTTACAGTTGAAGATACGTGAGTTTGCACGGTTTTTGTGAACTTTCTAACCATTTTTTAATACTTTATTTGCTCCCATAAACTTAACGCTTTAAGAAATATTTTTAAAGGTTACATTATGCAGATAATAAGAATGGGCATAAAAACCACATACTCTTCCTCCCCAGCTTTAGAGCAACAGTTCATATTTTTCACTGTTCATTGGTAGGTCTTGGTAAATTGCTTTTGTAATAATCTCATAAATGGAAAAGTATTTTTCTGGTGAATATTTTTGGCAAATATCTTACCAGTGTACTACCAGAACATAATAGTATGGTAAATATCCTTATGGCTTTTTACAAGCTGTCTGCAAGTTCCTGTCTCTTTGTGAGGAGCACATGTCTGGCCTTTGAAATAATTATTTGGCCATTGACAAGTCTAGGTCCTCTGGATTGTGAAGTATAGCTTCACCCTGAGTCATACATTGTGAATTTGCTTTTGCTGGTGTTCCCCTGCTTTTATCTAAATATCTATTTTATAGAAACCTTGGATACAGAATAGTCACAGATCTCTGTGCCCCTGTCCCCTCCCCATTAGGAGTCTTGCATCACTGGGCTGATGAGTTAGGAGTTCCAGTGTTCCCCTCAGGCAGTCTGAGAAACATTGCTGGAGCATCACCCAATGCTCACCACACTCAGGAGTTTCTGGGGGCATTCGTGCAACCATAGCAGCACTTGTTGGGGTGGGAGTGGGGGGCCCTATGAGAGTGCAAGAAATCTTGCTGAGTCATGGGGTTGCTCACAGCCGACACCAACATTACACTGAAACAGCAGCTTCATGGGTCTTTCTTCCACTCTGGCCTCCTGAGTGCTGTAAAGGGAAGAGCCTTGGAGCTGGTTGGCAGGGTGAGCCAGGGAGGCATTTCCAACAGGGGCTCTCATAGTGTCCACCAGACATAAAGAATGGCTTTGTGGGTGACACTTAGGAAAATCTGAAGGAACACCTCTTGATAACATTGAAGCATATGAGGCATATGAAGAGCAAGATCTTCAGGCAGTGGCAAGAGGTTTTTGTTTTGGGGTATTTTTGTTTTTTTTTTTATGTTTGCCTATTACTCCATATAAGACTGTCATTCAGAATGTATGAAGTCACAGAGGTGGAGCCTGATGGCTGAATAGAAGTCTCTGCCAATTATGCTCCCCACAGGAATAACAAATTTAGCAACTATCTAAATAAAGAAGCACCTTCATAAGAACTGAAAATTAGGTAAGTGATTATTCTATGTGGTTTTAACTTTATATCACTGAAAGAGGCACTGAACAGCATAAAAAAGACAGCCTTGAATTGTCGATGCCACCACTGTGAACCTCTCTCCTACAAGGAGAGAAGCTACATGCTTGGGGGAGGGAGAGCACAGCAGCTGTGGGGCTTTGCCTGAACTCAGTGCTGCTTTGTCATAGCAGAAATTAAAACAAGGCTGAACTCACCCAATGGCTACCCATGGAGGACACATTGAGACTAGCCCCAGCCAGAGGGGAATTGTTCATCCCTGTGGTTGGACTTGAGTTGTGGAAGCCTGGCTGCTGTGGGATAAAATACTCTGGTGTCCTTAATAAACTGAAAGTCTGTCTAGGTCACAAGGACTGCAACTGTTAGGCAAGTCCGAGTGCCGTGCTGCACTTGGAGCCCGTGTGTTTGGGGGCATGTGACTCAGAGAGACAGCAGCTGGGGCAGCTAGGGAGTGCTTGCCACCCCTCCTCCATCCCTAGACAGTGCAGCTCGCAGCTCTGACAAAGACCTCTTTCTTCCACTTGAGGGGAGGAAAGAGGACTTTGGTCTGGCAACTTGGATACTAGCTCAGCCACAGCAGGAGAGGGCACTGGTCAGAGTCCTGAGACCCCTCCATTTCAGGTCCCAGCTTCAGGATAACATCTCTAGACAAACTCCGGGCCAGAAGGGAACCTGCTACCTTAAAGGGAAGGACTCAGTAATGGCAAGATTCCTCACTTTCTGATGAAAGAGCCCTCAGGCTCGGAGGAATCATCAGTGGTGATCAGGTAGTACATGCCATCAGCCTGGATTGAGATTGAGAGATGTGTTGGCTTCAGGTGTGCCCCAGCACATTCCCAGCTGTGGTGGCTATAAGGCGAGACTCCCTCTGCTTGATAAATGCTGAGGGAAGAGTGAAGAGGATTTTTCTTGAGCTTAGATACTAACTCAGCTACAGTGAGAAGAGCACCAAGTGAGCTGTAGGAGTCCCTGATCCGGGCCTTGGCCCTTCGATGGCATCTCTGGACCTACCTGGGCCAGAGGGGAGCCCACTGCCCTGAAGAGTGAGTTCCAGGGCAGGCAGCACTCACCACAAGCTTACTGAGAGCTCTTCGGGAACATCAGTGGTGACCTTGCACTAATCCCCATGGGACTGCAATGATATTGTATGTGGGTACAGACTACTGTGCCTGGGGAAAAGGGAGGGAAGAGTGGGAAGGCCTGGTGGATTCATTGCCAGCTCAGCCATGGTAGAACAGAACACTAGTAGATGTCTAAGGTTTACAACTCCACCCTGGCTTCCAGACAGCACCTTTGAACCCACCAGTGACCAGGGAACTTGCTGCACTTAAAGGAAGGACAGAGGCCTGGCTGGCATCACTACCTGCTAATTGTAGAGCCTTGGGGCCTTGAATGACATAGGTGGCAGTAGGTAGTTGTTAGAGTGGGTCTTGGGCAGTCACAGTGCTGTTCGGGCTTCAGACCTAGTGCCATCTGGACAGACCTAGTGCTGTCCCAGAGGTCGTGGCCACAGGGGTGCTTGTATCTGTTTTCTGCCAGCTCCAGGCAGCCTAGCAGAGAGAGACAGGCTTCATTTGTTCACTGAGTCTCTGTTCACTAATCTAGAGAATTCCTCCAGGTCTGATTTCAGACCACCAATGTCGTACCTCCACAAGTCTACAAAAAACCAATGATATTCTTCACAGAAATAGAAATAAAAAGTGAATCCTAAAATTTTTAGGCAACTACAAAAGACTCAGAATATCCAAAGCTATCCTGAGCAAGAACCAAGCAAACCTGGATGAATTACATTATCTGATTTCAAATTATTCTCTACAGCTATAGTAACCAGAACAGCATGACACTGTGTTTAAATACAGTCACATAGAGCAATGCAACAGAGTAGAAAACCCAAAAACTGATTCATATGTCTTCAGTAAACTCATTTTCTATGAAGGTGCGGAGCACGTGCAATGGGGTAATGACAGTCTCATCAATAAGTGGTGCTGGGAAAACTGGATATCCATATGCAGAAGAATGAAACTAGGCCTCTATTTCTCACCTTATGCAAAAATCAAATCAAAGCGGATTAAAGATATAAATCTCGGTTGGGTGCAATGGCTCACACCTGTAATCCCAGCACTTTGGGAGGCCAAGAATGGAGAATCACTTGAGCTCAGGAGTTCAAGACTACCTGGGCAATGCAGTGTGTCTATTTAAATAATTTTTTTTTTTTTTTAAAGATTTAAATCTAAGACCTCAACTATGAAACTAAAATAAGACATTGGGAGAATTCTCCAGGATATTGGACTGGGCAAATATTATTTGTATAATGCTTTATAAGCACAGGCAACCAAAGCAAAAATGGGCAAATTAGGTCCTATCAAGTTAAAAAGCTTGTGCACAGCAAAGGAAACAGTCAACAAAGTGAAGAGACAACCCACAGAGTGGGGGAAGGTTTTGAAAACTATCTGACAAGGGATTAATTACCAGAATATTTAAAGAGCTCAACTCCATAGAAAAAAAAATCTAACAATCTGATTTTTTAAATGGACAAAATATCTGAATAGACATTTCTCAAAAGAGGACACATTAGGCAGGCTTCGTGGCATGCAACTATAATTTCAGCTGTTTAGAAGGCTTAGGTGTGAAAATTACCTGAGCCTGCCAGGTGGAGGCTGCAGTAAGCTGTGATTCTGCCACTGCACTCCAACCTGAGTGACAAAGTGACACCTGTTTCAAAACTCCTTAAGAAAAGCATACCAGTCCGGGCATGGTGGCTCACACCAGTAATCCCAACTCTTTGGGAATCCAAGGCAGGCAGATCACGAGATCAAGAGATGGAAACCATCCTGGCCAACAGGGTGAAATACCCTCTTTACTTAAAAAAGAAAAATTAGCTGGGTGTGGTGGTGCACACCTGTAGTCCCAGCTACTTGGGAGGCTGAGGCAGGAGAATTGCTTAAACCCGGGAGGCAGAGGTTGCAGTGAGCAGAGATTGTACCACTGCACTCTAGCCTGCTGACAAACCAAGACTCTGTCTCAAGAAAAAGACAAACAGGTAAATGAAAAGATATTCAAAATCGATATCATTGATTTTCAGAGAAATGCAAATCAAAATTACAATTAGAGATCATCTCACCCTACTTAGAATGGCTTTTATTCTAAAGACAGACAATAACAAGTGCTTGCGAGGATATAAAGAAAAGATAACCCTGGTACACTGTTAGTGGAAATGTAATTTAAGTACAACCACTATGGGGAAGAGTTTGGAGGTCCTCAGAGCTAAAAATAGAGCCACCATATGATCCAGCAATCCCACTGCTGATTATATACCCAAAAGAAAGGAAATCAGTGTATCAGAGAGTTACCTGCACTCATGGATGTTGCAGCACTATTCAAAACAGCCAAGATTTGAAAGCATTGCAGGTGTTCATCAACAGATGAGTGGCTAAAGAAAATTATACGTAGACACAATGGAGCACTATTCAACCATCAAAGGGAATGAGATTGTTACTTGCAACAACATGGATGGAAATGTTAAGTGAAATAAGCCAGACACAGAAAGACAGGCTTCTCATGTTCTCAGTTATTTGTGGGAACTAAAAATTAAAACAATTTGACTCATGAAGATACAGAGTAGAAGTGGTATGCGGAATGAGAGGAGTAAGGTGTAATGGTTAATAGGTGCACACATTTTGTTAGAAAAAAATAACATTTAGTATTTGATAGCACAACAGGGTGACAAGTTTATTTAATTGTACATTTTACAGTAACTAAAAGTGTGATTGAATTATTTTTAAAAATAATAATAATAAATAAAAGGATACCTGCTTGAGGTGTGATGGATTCTTCATTTACCCTGATGTGATTGTTACACATTCTAGGCCTGTATCAAATAATTTTATATACCCTATAAATATATACACCTATGGTGTACCCCCCCAAAAAAGACCTTCATTCAGAATTAACACAGTGTATATTTACAACTGAAATGAGGCTTCTTGTAACCAAGAAGAGACTAGTGATGGTTCGTTGCTGTTCAAATGGCTGCCAAGTTACCACTTTGCTAACAGTATAAACTGAGTTGTCATGGTGATATTGCTAGTAGCCATTTTAGTAAAGGATGTAACAGAAAATGAGTATACTTTGAAAGTTGCAGAAGCTAAAGTGCTCTTAATCACTACTGATATCAATCTAAACATTTGTTTTTGTTTGTTTGTTTTTTTTGTGAGAAGGAGTTTTGCTCTTGTTGCCTAGGCTCAAGTGCAATGGCGTGATGTTGGCTCACCACAACCTCCACTTCCCGGATTCAAGCAATTCTCCTGACTCATCCTCCCAAATAGCTGGGATTATAGGCATGTGCCACCACACCTGACTAATTTTCTAATTTTAGTAGAGATGGGGTGTTACATAATATTCAGGGGACTGGATAGACCAATAGGTGAAACAGGAGGATTTCATTAAGGTGGCCACCACCTCAGCAGATTTGCATCCCAAGGCTGAGCTCCTAACAAAGACAGGGCTTGACTTTTTATACATCCAGGATGATGTAGCAGCTAACAGGTTTGCAGAAGCCAGACAAAGAACAGTTAATTTGTGGCATGTCTTGTGATGTACATTACATTTGAAAATAGCATTTTGAGAAACACATTGCACATTCTTTGGGTTTTATCTTACCCTGTGACTCTGTTTTTCTTGCAGCTGGTCTGCAAGAAAAACAGGAGTCTTGAGATAACTGGAAACTTTACTGAGAAAGTGGGGAGGGTAGACAAAGTAGATTTTACAGGGAGTTAGTTAATTTCAAGCAGAGCTGGGGGTTAGGTTTTATATTGAACACAACATAGTAAACTGTATTATGTAGCAATTACAGACTACTATTGTTATTATTTAATTTCCCTCTTTAGGGATTTCTCCATGTTGTTTCTCCATGGGTCATGCTGGTCTTGAACTCCCGACCTCAGGTGATCCACCCATTTTGGCCTCCCAGAGTACTGGGATTGCAGGCATGAGCCACTGTGCCCAGCTTGTAAACTGGTTTCTTGAAGGCAGCAAAATTTGTAATTATGAACACTGAGCTCCACTATAGTGGCAGTTAAATTGATCTCAAGACCTGTAGCTAATCTGGCGGGGCTCTGGCTCTAGTTACAAGGTTAGAGAATGCACAGGGAAATGTGCAGGTTTCCATAGATGTGAACTCCAGAGGCAGTGATGACAAGAGGCCAGCCCCAGGAGGACCAATTCTGCATAGTGCTGTTTATGAATGCAGAAGCATCAGGAACTAAGCTCTGAACAGGAACTATGTTCGTGATCTTTGGAAATTGAAAAACATTACAACAGTGTTTAATGCACATTTATCTTGTCCCTCTGCTGTTGATTATTTGTAATGATCTCTTTTTGATGGTAAATTGAACCATTTAAAAATTAATGCCAGATTTTTCTTCAAACTTTTCACCAACAGCTGTTAATCTTGTTAGAATATATTTTCCTTAAGAAACATTACTAATTATGAGGGAAAGGTAAATTAAAAAGCACAATGTAATACCACCTTTCTCCTGCAAGAATGGCCATAATGAAAAAATAAAAAAATCATACATGTTGGTATGGATTTGGTAAAAATGGAACACTTACACTGCTGATGGGAATGTAAACTAGTACAACCACTATGGAAAACAGTACTGCCATTCAACCCAACAGTCTCACACTGGGTATCTTCCCAAAGGAAAAGAAGTCATGAAAAAGACACATGCACATGCATGTTGATAGCAGCACAATTTGCGTTGTAAAAATGTGGAACTAGCCTCAATGCCCATCAGTTAATGGGTAGATAAAGAAAATGTGGAATATATACACCATGGAATACTGCTGAGCCATAAAACAGAATGAAATAATGGCCTTGACAGCAACTTGGATAGAGCTGGAGGCCATTATTCTAAGTGAAGTAACTCAGGAATGGAAAACCAAGTATCATATGTTCTCATTTATAGGTGGGAGCTAAGCCATGAGGATCCAAGTCATAAGAATGATACAGTGGCCTTTGGGACTACAGCAGGAAGGATGCGAGGGGGGTGATGGATAAAAGATTACATATTGGGTACGTTGTACAATGCTGAAGTGGTAGGTAAACCAGAAGCTCCGATGTCAACCCTAAAAAAATTATACATGTAACCAAAACCACCTGTATCTCAAAAACTATTGAAATAAAATTTAAAAACATTACTGATAAACAACTTATGTATACATGCACACACACATATATGTGTAAGTTAAACTGAGAAGCTCCTATTCAGAAAATTTGCTGTGCTCATAAAGGGTATGCTATTCAGCCATTTAAAAACTGAAAAAGTAAGAAGGTACATACCCTGTAGGGATAATTGTGTTTTTCAATAACTACTGTTAATAAACATGATAATTCTATAAAATACCATATTTTACACCATTAAAATATGTTTATGGAAAAACGCAAAAGATTATGATGTGCATATATTCCTATAGTAAATTAAGTCCTGATCAGCTGATTATTCAAATATTATCTGATCTGCATTCCCTCTACATTCCCATAGTCGTGGTTATATGAATAGGAAATTAATGTTGGAAGTAGTTTCAACTGGGTTTTCAGTTAAACAAATGAGAAAACCACATATCTGCTTATATCCTGCTTTCCATATTGGAGAACTTCAGGCATTTGTTGACTTAGCCAGTGGATAAAACATTGAAACTTTAATACCAAGGAACCAAATGTGTTGTTGAGGTATTGCTTTTATACAATTCTTTATAGGGATTACTATGGGAGTGGTAAGATTACTCTGGTTTTGTATTTATTTAAATATTTGACTGAGTGCTGGATACAGTGGCTCATGTTTGTAATACCAACACTTTGGGAGGCCAAGGTGGGAGTATCCACTTGATCACAGTTTTAACACCAGCCTGGGCAAAAAGTGAAACCCTGTCTCCACAAAAAGAATTTTTAAAAGCCCAGCTAACTGGCATGAGCCTGTAGTTCCAAGCCTTGAAAGGCTTAGGTGAATGGGTCACTTGAGCCTGGGAGGTTGAGTCTGCTGTGAGCTAGGATTATGCCACTGCACTTTAGCCTGGGTGACAGAGCAAGACCCTGTCACAAAAAAACAAAAACAAAAAGGACAGCTGAATAATCATGTGGCAGAGGGCTGCTCCCAGTCTCTTCCCCTCTCAGTACATTCAACTCATCCCCACAGTCTGTTCTGGCCAGGAGTGACAGATGCTGAGCACCTTGGGGTTTCATTTCTAACTAAACTCAGGAGAAACACTGTGTAAGGCCAGCACCCTACCAGAAGGCATCTTTTAAAATGGGTTTAGTCTAGCCAAGATGTGTCTCTCTGATCCTTCTATCGTTCGAAGTGTAAAGAGTATTCCTTCCCCTTAATAGTGACAGCTAATAAATGGCATCCATCATTTCTGTCATCAGATCAGTATTGCAGTGCCTTGGGAGTGAGCATGAAGTCTGATTTTTGCAATGGAACGCTGAAGAATGAGCCCGAGTCAGCTGCACAAGTGCAGAAGAGGCTGTCACCTTTCTCCTCATCCCAAACTTGGGGTGCTCAGTGCAGAACGGACTGCAAGCAGCTGTGCCCTGTTTGGACATTAGCATAGGAACCCACCTGCATAGGCTGTATTTGTTTCAAAACAATTTGGAGCCATTCTAGTAGCTCAGTGGGACATTTTTAAATAAATAGAAATATTTTATTAACTGACAACAAAAAAACACTGCCTTTTAAATGCATGTAGTATTGTTTAAAGAGTATCTACAAAATTGTAACCTCAATGTTTTCTTGCAAAAGAAGCAGAAGTAAGTACAGAGACACTTTCAAATGAAGAACCACTGAGAAACAAAATATAAGTAGTATAACATTTACTTATGTACCTTTTTAAAGATTATACAAGAATCAATTTGCATCAGGCTTTCCAATTTATTAACATTAATAGGAGTTCCCTCTAAGGAAAGTTTTCACATAAATGTTGAAGAGATTCTTAAAACTGAAAACTTTTCTGTATTTGGTAATCTACTGGGATTCCAATCCAATGTGCTTTCATATATTTATAAGGTCTGTCTACATTGTGTATTATCATGGATCTTCCAGCAAAGATAATGTAAATGAAGGCATTTCTACATTCTATACATTCATAGATTTTATTTCAGAAATGAGTTCTTATCCTCATGTGGAAGTGGAACAACTGCAGACCTTACCACATGCTTATTTATAAGGATTTTCTCCATTGAATCCCTTCATGTTTTCAAAGAAATGAAAAAGGTGAAGGCTTTACCATGTTTCTTAAGATTATGTCATTTTTCTCCATAGTAAATATGAATATGTCTTTGAAAGCAAATGGGAAAATGAAGTTTATTGAAACATTTTTACATTCATGTTTCTTTTCTGGTAAAAGTTATTTCTAAGTTTTCAAAGAGAACTGGGAACATTGCATGCTTTCTTATATTTCTTTCCTCAATAGGGTTCTGTCCAGTGTGCGTTATTTCATGAATTCTAATAAACTAGAGCACATGATGGCTTTACCACATTTCTTACATGAGAATAATGTTTTTTAAGACAGCCCAGTGAACTAACATTGTCCTGTGTTGGTTTTGTTGTTTCTCCTTCCCCAGGAATGAGTTGGAAGAGTACTTCTTGGAGCTAATTGATTATAATTTCATCATTCCTGGAAAGGTTTATACCAGATACTACTTCTATCTTCGTGCCTTGGCACACAAGCATGGCCTGTGTTTGCCAGTTTACCTTCTTGAGAGAGAAAGCGCATGGAAGCTACAGGTAAGGCATGAAGTTACTAAGTGGGTTTTCAGTCAAACACCAATGCCAACGTCTGTGACTAGGTCATATTAAGCAATGATTAGAAAAATGGAAAGCTTCAAAATTAACTAACATACTGAAGCGCTTATTAACCTTTTGGCATTCTGTTTTCTGTATCTTTTATGGTTTTTATAAAGATTCACATTATTTGAAAATTATAGATATTATCTCTTTTGTGACCATAATTCAGAATGTTTTAATCAAAATTTAATTCTTAGTGAATTTGAACCTTTTGAACCTTTGCCTTTGCAAATAATCACACATAAATGATTTCTTGCCATTATATTTCTACTGATGTCTACATACATAATGCAGCTACCCCTCTTGACTACTTTTTATTACTCAGTTTGCAAATTTATGTCATTTTCTACGGTGTGTACCACAGTGCAGTCAGTCCCATGGGTTTGTCAGACAAACCATTAGTGCCTAAGCCGAGAGGCCTGCACTTAATATGAGGTGTGCGTATCTCAAGGACTGGATGCAGGAAGTACATGGGATTTTACTGGAAATGATAACTTTTGTGGGACAAACTAATATTTATGGTTTGTGACTTTTGGTAAGTACACAGCAAAATTACAGCTGACAAGGATGAACATTTAAAATAGGCATGTTCTGTGGCATCATGGAAGTATTTTGAAATAATACATTAATTAGTGCTAGTGAAGTAGTGCCTTTTGATGCTTTAGTCATTAGACTTCACTTACATTTCAGTACAACCCAGCACATGCCTGCCTAGTTAAAATTTGCTTTGAGTATATAATAACTTATAGATTCGGTAGAATTTGAATAGATTAATAAACTAACTTTTTGTGAAAATGTGCGTTCATTATGTTTAAGGAACAAGTGCATTGGTAACAGATGATACTGTTAGAAGCCTGTTACAGTACTGTGACATTTTTGGAGCCCAATTTTTAAGTAACTTAATAAAGCAAGCTCCCCTTTGCTCCAGCAATCAAATTCTAGCCCTCAAAGGAGATTACCTTAGTGAGCTGCCAGAAGTTGGCAGTGTAAACCTCAGCCTCAGTAGCTGTAGCTGAACTATCTAAAGAAGTCTGCATGTTTGGCTTATCATCAGTGGTGATAGTTGTAAGGTTGGAACCCTTTTATAACTGTACCTTTTTTCTATTTGACACTCTTAGGCTTTTTCAAGGATGGAACAAGATGAAGTCTTCTCTACTGCTGGCCAGAAAAGGTCTTTTGAGTGCTGATGATTTGATTCATCTTCAGCGCTCTAAGGCCATCCTCTCCTGAAGAAAGAAATGAGGGGTAATGTAACATCTGAACCCCTCATCAAAAAAGACAGGAAAATACCACCTCTCCTGCTAAAGAACTAGAAAAATTAGTATTTTCAAAAGAAGAAACACCTCAATTCCAGTTAACTCAAGGACAGCTAAGATTGCACATCCTAGTAAAGAATGGGACCTTGTCAGGGGAACAACACAGTTTTACACTCTTGTGTCCCTTTTCATGTAAACAGTGTTATAGAAACCACTCCAAAGTGAAGGCTCCTTCTGCCCACACATAGATACTAGCTTAGTGTGTGGGCTGATAGCTGTGAACTATGTAAGGCTTTTGTTTGTTTGATTTGAGATGAGTCTCACTCTGTTGCCAGGCTGGAGTGCAGTGGCACAATCTTAGTTCACTGCATTCTCCACCTCCTGGGTTCAAACCATTCTCCTGCCTCAGCCTCCCTCCTTAATTAAATTTTTTAAGTAGCTGGGATTTACAGGTACACCAGGCCTATGTAAAGCTTTTAAAACAATAGTTTAAATTTTTTAGATTTTAAAGGTAACTTTTCTTTTTTTTTTTTTTAATATTTTTTCTTTCTCCCCAAATTGCTGCATATACGTTTGAAATCAACGCAGTATTAGTATTAACACATGTCAGAGGTGTTCATGAATAGCACAGTCTTTTCTTCCTGGAGATCCTCCCCTGCAGGTGTCCCAGCCTGCTCACAGCAGCCATAGAAGGGGCCTGTATACTGAGAGAAGCTGCAGAGCCCTGGAAAGCTAGGAATGCACAGGCAGACATTGGTGAGAGTTGAGATGGGAGGTTAGTTGTGATGTCCTCTGCAATTGTTATTGTCCTGAGGCTGTTTCTAGATATTGTCAAACAAATTCAGATGTAGGTAGGACATGACTTAATTTTAAATTAGTATTGCAGTGGGAAAGCACCAAGCATCAGATCTGCAAGCATCTGAAAAGAGGGGGAAAAGGGCTGTTTATATGGAGGAGCAAACAAGATTAGAAGGAAGGTGGGAGGAAGAGTGGAGAATGGCAAAATCAGATTCAGGCTTAGGGAATGTTTCACCCACAAATCAGCCCATTCTTAGGAGGGGTATAAACAGAGTTTGTATTTTGGCTCAGACTGAAGGCAGAGCAGAGTCCGGGAGGCTGGGGAAAGGAGACAAACTTATAGAGTGTATTTAACAGGTATTTTGTTCTGAACACTGCAGACAAAATTAATCGTTTATAAGGGGAAAATGAAAAATTAGAGAGTGTGTGCATTTGTGATACCTAAAAGAGGAAGGATCATCTAAGTCATAATGAAAAGGGTATTTATTTGCCGTAAACTCTTTCTGCAGAACACAAAGGATGGAGAGTTTTTAACCATGCCTGTTTACCAAGATTGACTACCCACCCCATCTTTTTCCCCACTTTACTTTGTCCTCTACAATTTTTTCCATTTGGTTTTTCTGAGTTGTATCCTATATAATAACCTGGTAAACATAGGTAAAGTTTCTCTGCTAAGTTCTGTAAGTAGTTTTATCGAATTGTTAAACTTGAGCAAGGGAGTTATGGAAGCCTATGATTTATGGACAGAAATACAGATGGAATTGCTGGAACCCAGGAGGCAAAGATTGCAGTGAGCCGAAATTATGCCAGTGCACTCCAGGGTGACAGACTGAGACTCTGTCTCAAACATAAATAAATAAATATTTTAAATAAAATCTTTTAAACATTTTAAATAAAATCTTGTTTTAACCAATTATTGTTTGTATTCATATAATTTTGTTAATATAAAAGACCCACCTCTGGACAGACTATTATGATTTTCTTCTTACTCATATCCAACTAAACTATACCACCCTGTTTTCTAAAAAAAAAAAAAAAAAACAAAGTTTCTATTAACTAATCTTATTAGTTTAGACTTAGACTTTCTGTTTTGCCTAAATATTATCTTTCTTAAACAACCTGGTCATTTTATTTTAGGACAAAAAATTTACCACACAAAATTCCTTCTTATATAAAGTTGCTTTTTTTTCCGCCTTCTTTATCAAAAATACCTCTTTATATATTTGACTTTCTTTACATTTCATATTTCCTGGTTCCTTTTACCTCATTTTATACACAACTTTTATGGAAAGTTTGAATTAGACAAAGATAATTTACCTTCTAATAAGAACGTTTCAAAAATGTTTTCTTACATTTTTTTAAGTTGGAAATTACCCAGCTAGTTAATATCTGTTAATAATGATATATACCAAATCATATGACATGTATGTTTATGACCATTCCATTACATTTACAAAATTATTTAATATTTTATCTAGATTATGAAACTGTGATAGTTTTTAAAGTAAATTCCCTGTTAACCATTTTTATTTCAGGAGCTTAAGTAATTTATTTTTTATTTTTTATTTTTATTTTTTGCTTTTATTGCCCAGGCTGGAGTGCAGTGGTGCAATCTCGGCTCACTGCCACCTCTGCCTCCTGGGTTCAAGTGATTCTCTTGCCTCAGCCTCCCAAGTAGCTGGGACTACAGGCACCAGCCACCACACAGGCTAATATTTTGTATTTTTAGTAGAGAGAGGGTTTCACCATGTTGGCCATGCTGGTCTCGAACTTCTGATGAGGTGATTGGGCCTCCATCGGCCTCCCAAAGTACTCAACAAATTACAGGCGTGAGCCACCATGCCCAGCCTAAGTAATTTTCTTAGGGATAAATATAAGGGTATTTTTACCAATAACTCAGAATATAGATATTTTCTTTAAATCAAATTGTTCCATGTCTTATTTATCAAAAATTACACAAGCAAGCATCATTCTATCTTGGGCTGGGGGTTTTATAGTTTTATAACCCTTATAACAAGTTTTATAGTATTCTGCAGGAGTAAGTATGAAATCACTTGATCAACAAATGCAAACAAAAATACTGGAAATTATTACAGCATTTCTAATATTTTTGAATAACTTGAAAACCAGCTTATTTATAAAACATTTTACTTAAGTCACATACATGTGAAAAAGCATTTGTCTATTCTTATTGATAAAACGGTTGATTTATGTACTTATATTTTTATTTGTCAATGAATTAGAGCTTTCCATTTATAGTAGAGAAATATTGCATACACAACACATAAATACATAAATCTATTAGGCATGCTGACAGAAATATGTCTTACAGATTCATAAGACCTCTTTTTTCTATCCTAGAGAAATTTTTTTGTATTTGTATTTTTTTTATTTAAATACATTTTTGGGGAACAGATGTTTGTTTAGACCACAACAAAATCACCACCACAGAAAAGATAGTTCTTTAAATTTTATTTCAAAATGAATAATTGAAATGATTTTGATGTTTTTATTTCGAACACTTGGTACTAGTGCTGGCTCGGTATTGAAGAAATATTGATTAAGCATTTAATATCACTTATTATTTGGAACATATGTAGAAAATGGTTCCTGCTTGCTTGTTCTTTAGTGGTGAGTTTTGAGATTTTGGTGCACCCATCACCTGAGCCGTGTACACTACCCAATGTGTAGTCTTTTATCCCTCACCCACCTTCTACCCTTTCCTTCAAGGCCCCAAAATCCATGGTATCATTCCTATGCCTTTGCATCCTCATAGCTTAGTTCCCACTTATGAGTGCGAACCTAAGATGTTTGGTTTTCTATTCCTCAGTTACTTTACTGAGAATAATGGTCTCCAGTGTCATCCATTATATTGTTCCTTTTCATGGGCGAGTAGTATCCAGGGCATCAGTGAGGTCTAGGGAACTCCAAGGCTACTCAGAGTAGGTGGGATAGAGACATGGGTGAGAGTAGATAATTCTTATTCTCTAGGCCCTCCCTGCTTCATGAGTGCAAGCTGCTTTGGCACCTATGGGTGGCATCTGTCAAGGTTGCTGGGACTCAGGGATGCAAGGACGGAAGAGAGAAGGACCCCCTTCTCTCCCTCACATACCCAGGGTATATCTACGAGGAAGACAGGGGAACCAGGTGTGCCTGCTCCCCTGTTTTTAGATGGGTAGCTACCCATCTTCCATCTGTACCCCTTTGAAATGCATCGTGAACCCCTGGGACACCTTTGAAAAAATATCTTTTTCTTTCTCCTCTCCTGTCCTCACAGATAGGTAATTCTGTCTCTATACAATGACACACTTTCCTCAGATGCACCATCCAAACTGAGAAAAGTTAATTTTTCAAACCTTAAACAGGTTGACTTAGGATTGGGCTCAGGGAAAGGGAACCCAGAAGCACAACATGCTGGCCAAAGGGTCAAGTTTGTCAAGTTTTTTTTTTTTTTTTTTTTTTTTTTTTTTTTTTTAACCAGCGGGGTTTTTGGCCTCCCTGGTAAAAGGCCTTGGTACTTCTGAGCTGTCCTTACCCCTCCCCTTGTTTTGATTCGCTTTGATTTGTTTTGTTTTGTTTGAGACAGTTTCTCTCTTGTTTGCCCAGGCTGGAGTGCAATGGCAAGATCGCGGCTCACCAACCTCCACCTCCCAGGTTCAAGTGATTCTCCTGCCTCAGCCAGCCTCCCTAGTAGCTGGGATTACAGGAGCCTGCCACCATGCCCAGCTAATTTTTTGTATTTTTTGTATTTTACCATTTCCCTTCTGTGGTGTCTCCCAGTCTGTCTTCAAGGAGGCCTGAACTTGGAAGTGGTCTTGGGCGCAAAAAGACAGGGCTCAGGATAGCCTTCCTGATTTGGCTGAGGAGCAGGAAACAGTCTCTTAACATGCAGAGAGAGTCCAAGAAACTCTTTTCTCTTTAGTCCATTTTCTTGTGCTTCAGTCCTTTGCAGCCCACTGACACCTCATTTCCTGATAAGTAGAGAGGTGGCCTAAACAGGTGGGCATACTCCATTGCTTTTTAAATCTCTTTGTCCTTTTATTGCTTGACGCTGGATGTGGGCATGGTCATGGCAAGCAACGTGTAGAATGAAGTAAATAATCCCCTTGCTTGGGTGATGCTCTGAAAAGTTCAGCTCCTAGGAGCTGGCAAGTACCAGGGAAATCATGGCATGTGAGGAGTTCAGAATGGTGAATTCAAAAAGTTGTTTATGAGCTCCTGGGCTCATCTCTGTGATAGTTAATTTTTTCCTTTCGTTTTTAGTACACATGTAGTTATTTTTCCATGTTTGTATATAATGTGTACATTATCAAATCAGGGTAATCAGCGTATCCATCACCTCAGACTTTTTTTTTTTTTTCTTTGTTTTGTGAAAATTCAAAATCCTCTTTCCTAGCTTTTGGAAAATAGGTAACGAATTATTGTTAACCACATTCACTCTATAGTGTTTCAGAGCAGAGTTCATTCCTTCTATCTAGCTGTAATTTTGTATGTTACCCAGGCTCTTCCCAGCCTTCTCTCTATGCTTTCTAGCTCTAACACCAACAATTATACTCTCTACTTTCAGGAGTTCAAAATTTTTCTAGCTCCTACATATGAATGAGAACATCTTTCTGTGTCTGACTTATTTTGCTTAACATAATGTCCTCCAGGTTCATTCATGTTGCCATGAATGACAGGATGTCATTTATATGGCTAAATAATATTCTGGTGTGTGTGTGTGTGTGTGTGTGTGTGTGTGTGTGTGTGTATACACTTCCTTTATCCATTTATTTGTTATGGGCATTTAGGTTAATTCCACAATAGCTGTGATTGTTAATTTTATGTGTCAACTTGGCTACAGGGTGCCCAGATACCTGGTCAAACATTATTCTGGGTGTGTTTGTGGAGTGTTTCTTCTTGAGATGAGCATTTGGATTGGCAAACTGAGTAAACTAGATTGCCCTCCCCAATGTGGGTGGGATTATTCAATCAACTGAAAACCTGAATACAAAAGAAAGCCTCAGCAAGAGGGGTCTTCTCTTTTCTGACTGCTTGAGAGGGGACATTGATCTTTTCCTGTCTTTGGACTTGAACTAAAACATAGGCTCTCTTTGGGTCTCAAGACTACTGAATTTTGGACTGGAATTCAACAACCAGTTCTCCTGGTTCTCAAGCCTCCAACATGACTAGAACTACACCATTGGTTCCCCTTCATTTCCAGCCTGCCAAATGGACTTCTCAGCCTCCATAATTGTGTGAGCCCAACAGATATCATATTGGTTCTGTTTCTCTCAGAAACCCTGACTAATACAGATTTTGGTATGGAGAATGGTTCTAGAGGAACAGAACTTTGAGAATAAGTTTTCTGGGTCTGTTCTGGGGTTTCAGGAATTGGTTCTCAAATCAGATTTCATTTAAAGTTGTTAATCACTCTATTTCCAATAATAAAGAGAGCACTGATAGTTCATGGCATAATCTGGTAATGGAGATACACAGATATCACCATTGGAGACTCCTAATCAACCACTTTATAAGAAGCAAGGATCTAGGTGACTGTGTATAGGACATTTCAAACATTTTCAGCAAACTAATAAATACTAGATGGTTGCTTCTGCTGTCACTGGACAAAGTGGGGAAATAAAAGAATGAGCTCAGGGATTCTAATTCCTAACTCAAGTATCACATGAATGACCTGAAAACTCCTATGTGTGCCCTCAAATAGATCCTAATCCCAGGTAGCCCTCAGTTGAGATTGCTGAAAGTCAAACTCAGAATCTCACCCTGTGGCTAGCTGAATTATAATGCAAGTTTAACTCCCAGACTTCCATGGTGTTAGGACATAGATTGGGAAGGAATGGAGTTCTGAAATTTGGGTAAGGATTATTATGTGGGGAGACCCAAATGAAACTGAGGATATTGAGTCCCTAAATTCTGATGATGATTCTTTGCCAGGGGAAGAGGCCTCCCTACCCCCAGTGGGAGTGGCCTCCATAACTAGATCTGGGGCATTAACCCTGCATTGCCTGAGGAAGTTGCAATGGCCTCCCCTGAGGCAGTAGCCATGCGAGAAAATGATGAGTCTCCTCAGGACCCATCTCTGTCACCCATATTTGCTTCTAGACCTATACATAATTTCAAGTTCCAGCAGGCATGTAAAGGTGCAGTATAAGTGTGACCCACAAGAAGGTACATTATACTACAAAAGAACTATTTGAGTGTCCTAATTTACACAGATGGAAATCCAGGGGATGGGTGTGGGAATGGATATTGAGTGTGAGATAATGGTACAAGAAACAAAGTCAGGTCAGGACAAACTTATACTCACTAAGGAGAGATTCTGCATTTAATGTTGCAGCTTGAGGGAGTTAGAAAGCGCTCTAACAATTTGTTTGGTGGTTGGCTGAAACATTGACTGAAAGGTTGCCCACAGTGAGGGAGTTGGAAATGCTGGGACTTCCTTAATTTAATGCAAAGGAAGGGATTCAAAGTCTAAAGGAAACTGGAATGTTAGACTACTGGATATATATATATTGTAGATCCAGGCTGGAGTGCAGTGACACGATCACAGCTCACTGCATCCTCGACCTCCTGGGCCCAAATGGTTCTTCTACCTTTGCCTCCTCAGTAGCTGGGACTACAGGCATTTGTCATCACACCTGGCTAATTAAAAAGATATATTTTTTGTAGCCCAGGTTGGTCTCAAACTCCTGGGCTCAGGGGATCATGTGTCTTGGCCTCCCAAAATGCTGGGATTATAGGTGTAAGCCACCACATCCAGCCTGGATTTGTCATTTAAAAACCACTCACCCACACTGGGAGGGCCCAGAGGACATAACCTGTTACCATGACTGTGAGAAATAAATTTGTGAGGGAAGCTCCAGCATCTTTGAAGAAAAAGAAAAGAAATTAACAAAGCCTCCAAGAAATATGAGATTAGGTGAAAAGACCAAATCTACATTTGATCAGTGTACCTGAGAGTGAAGGGAAAAATAAAACCAAGTTTTAAAACACTCTTCAGGCTATTATCCCAGAGAAGTTCTCCAATGTAGCAAGGCAGGCCAACATTCAAATTCAGGAAACACAGGGACACCAAAAGGATACTCCTCGAGAAGAGCAACCCCAAGACTCATAATCATCAGATTCACTAAGGTTGAAGTGAAGAAAAAAATGCAAAGGGCAGCCAGAGAGAAATATCATGTTACCCACAGAGGGAAGTAGATCAGACTCAGAGCAGATCTCTCATGAGAAACCCTACAAGCCAGAAGAGAGTGAGGGCCAATGTTCAACATTCTTAAAGAAAAGAATTTTCAACCCAGAATTACATATTCAGCCAAACTAAGCTTCATAAGTGAAGGAGAAATAAAATCCTTAACAGACAAGCAAATGCTGAGAGATATTTGTCACCACTAGACCTACCTTAGAAAAGCTACTGAAGGAAGCACTAAACATGGACAGGAACATTTGGTACCCGTCACTGCAAAAATATACTAAATTGTGAAGACTATCAAAGCTAGGAAGAAACTGCATTGACTAACAGGCAAAATAACCAGCTAGCCTCATAATGACAGGATCAAATTCACACATAACAATATTAACCTTAAATGTAAATAGGCTAAATACCCCAATTGAAAGACACAGACTGGCAAATCAGATAAAGAGTAAAGACCTGTCATTGCGGTATATTCAGGAGGAGACACATCTCATGCTCAAAGAAGGCACACAGAGGACCAAAATAAAGGGATGGAGGAATATTTACCAAACAAATGGAAAGCAAAACAAAAACAAAACAAACAAACAAAAACAAAGCAAACCAAAAAAACAGGGGTTGCAATCCTAGTCTCTGATTAAAAAAAAAAAGACTTTAAACCATCAAAGATCAAAAGAAAAAGGAAAGCATTACATAATGGTGAAGGGATCAATGCAACAAGAAGAGCTAACTATCCTAAATATATATGCACCCAATGCAGGAGTACCCAGATTCATAAAGCAAGTTCTTAGGGACCTACAAATAGACTTAGACTCCCACACAATAATAGTGGGAGACTTTAACACCCCATTGTCAATATTAGACAGATCAACGAAAGAGAAAATTAACAAGAATATCTAAGACTTGAACCCAGCTCTGGACCAAGTAAACCTAATAGACATCTACAGAACCCTCCATCCTAAATCAACAGAGTATACATTTTTCTCAGCACCACATCACACCTATTCTAAAATTGATCACATAACTGGAAGTAAAACACTCCTCAGCAAATGCACGAAAACAAAACCAAAAAACAGTCATAACAGTCTCTCAGACCACAGTGCAATCCAATTACAACTCAGGATTAAGAAACTCACTCAGAACTGCACAACTACATGGAAACTGAACAACCTGCTCCTGAATGACTACTGAACAAACAACCAAAGGCAGAAATAAAGCTGTTCCTTGAAACCACTGAGAAAAAAAGACACAACGTACCAGAATCTCTGGGATACATTTAAAACAGTGTGTAGAGGGAGATTTATAGCACTAAATGCCCAAGAGAGAAAGCAAGAAACATCTATAATTGACACGATAACATCAAAATCGAAAGAACAAAAAAAATTCCAAAACCAGTAGAAAACAAGAAATAACTAAGATCGGAGCTCAGCCCAAAATCTTCTTAAGCTGATAAGCAAGTTCAACAAAGTCTCCAGATATAAAACCAATAAGCAAAAATTACAAGCATTCCCATACACTAAGTGAAATCCCATTCACAATTGCTACAAAGAGAATTAAATATCTGGGAATACAACTTACAAGGGATGTGAAGAAACTCTTCAAGGAGAACCATAAACAACTGCTCAAGGAAATGAGAGAGAAGACAAATGGAAAAACATTCCATGCTGATGGTTAGGAAGAATCAGTGTCGTGAAAATGGTCATACTGAGCAAAGTAATCTATAGATTCAGTGTGATCCCCATCAAGCTACCATTAACTTTCTTCACAGAATTGGAAAAACCACCTGAAATTTCATGTGAAACCAAAAAAGAGCCCACATAGACAAGACAATTCTAAACCAAAAAACAGAACAAAACAAAAAATGCTGGAGGCATCATGCTACCTGACTTCAAAGTACACCACAAGGCTACAGTAACCAAAACAGCATGATACTGATACCAAAACAGAGATATAGACCAATGGAACAGAACAAATGCCACAGAAATAACGTCATACACCTGCAACCATCTGATCATTGACAAACCTGACAAAAGCAAGCAATAGAGAAAGCATTCCTTATTTAATAAATGGAGTTGGGAAAACTGGCCAGCCATATGCAGAAAGCTGAAACTGGATTCCTGCCTTACATGTTATACAGAAATTAACTCAAGATGGATTAAAGATTGAAACATAAGACCTAATACCATAAAATCCCTAGAAGAAAAGCTAGGCAATGCCATTCAGGACATAGGCATGGGCAAAGACTTCATGACTAAAACATCAAATGCAAGGGCAACAAAAGCCACAATGGACATATGGGATCTAATTAAACTAAATTGCTTCTGCACAACAAAAGAAACTATCATCAGAGTGAACCAGCAACCAACAGAATGGGAAAAAATGTTTGCAATCTACCGATCTAACAAAGGGCTAATATCCAGAATCTACAAAGAACTAAAACAGATTTACAAGAAAAAACAAACAAGCCCATCCAAAAGTGAGTGAAGGATATGAACAGACACTTTTCAAAAGAAGACATATATGAAGCCAAAAAACATATGAAAAAATCCTCATCATCACCGGTCATTAGAGAAATGCAAATCAAAACCATATTGAGATACCATCTCACACCAGTTAGAATGGCAATCATTAAAAAATCTGGAGACAACAGGTGGAGAGGATGTGGAGAAACAGGATCACTTTTACACTGTTAATGGGAGTGTAAATTAATTCAACCACTGGGGAAGACAGTGTGGCAATTCCTCAAGGATCTAGAGATAGAAATTCCATTTGACCCAGCAATCCCATTACCGTGTATATACCCAAAGGACTATAAATTGTTCTATTATAAAGACACATGCACACACATGTTCATCGTGGCACTGTTTACAATAGCAAAGACCCGGAACCAACCCAAATGCCCATCAATGATAGACTGGATGAAGAAAATGTGGCACATATATACAATGGAATACTATGCAGCCATAAAAAATGATGAGTTTGTGTCCTTTGTAGAGACATGGATGAACCTGGAAACCATCATTCTCAGCAAACTGACACAAGAACAGAAAATATAACACCACGTGTTCTCACTTATAGGTGGGTATTGAACAATGAGAATGCATGGACCCAAAGAGGGGAGCATCACACACTGGGGTCAGTTGGGGCAGGCTATGGGAGGGATAGTGGGAGGGAGGGTTGGGGAGGGATAACATGGGGAGAAATGTTAGGTATAGGTGATGGGAGGATGGTGGCAACAAACCACCTTGCCATGAATGTACCTATGCAATAATCTTGCATGATCTGCACATGTACCCCAGAATCTAAAGTACAATAAAAAAAATTATACCCATCCTAAGTGAGATAAGATGATGTCTCATTGTTTTTGTGATTCGTGTTTTCCTGGTGGTTGCTTGTGTATCTTGTAAAACTTCCTTTTCAATATGCATGAATTTTATTTCTTTTTCATGCTTAAGTTATCTGGCTATGACTTCAGTACTATGGGGATAGAAGCCATGAAAGCAGGCATCCTTGCCTTGTTCCTGATCTCATAGAAAAGACTTTTATTTTTTACCACTGTGTATGATGTCAGCTGTGGGTTTTTTAATCAACACTGTTTCTCACGTTCAAGTAGTTTCTGTTGTTGTCTAGTATTATTAGTAATTTTAACATAAAAATATGTTGAATGTTGTGGGTTTTTAAATCAACGCCCTTTCTCATGTTCAAGTAGTTTTTGTTGTTGTCTAGTATTATTAGTAATTTTAACATAAAAATATGTTGAATGTTATCAAGTTGCTTTTTTACATCAGTTGGGATCATCATGTGTAGTCTTTTTTTTTTCCAGTCTGTTAATGTGGTGTATTTCATTGATGAGGCAACTTTGCATTTTAGTAATACACTTAATCATGGTGTATAATCCTATTAATAAGTTGTTTTTGGGTTTGCTAATATGCTATTAAGAAACTGTCAATCTATCTTCATAAGGGACTTTGATCTGTATTTTTTTTTTTAATCGTAGTACTTTGTATAATGGTAATGCCAGTCTCAAAAAATGAACTCTTTGATTCTTTTCATCTTATTGGAAACATTCAGGAAGATTGTTGTTTATTCTTTAAATGATCCATAGAATTTATCTGTAACACTATCTGGGCCTGTGCTTTTCTTTGCCTGTGAAATTTGATTATGATTAAATCTGCCTACTATTTAGCTACAGCTTTATTCTGATTTTCTATTTTTCCATAATAGACCCTTGGCAGGCAATATGTTTCTAGGATTGTTCCATTTTATTGAGGTCATCCAACTGGTGTTCAAGTGTTCATAATACACTCTAATAGTCTTTTGTATTTCTATAGAATCAGCAGTAATATTCCTATTTTTATGTTTTCACTTTTGTACTTCTGCTTTCTTTTTTATTTGTTTTTGTTATTAGCAAGAGATGTGTCAATTTTGTATATCTTTTTCACCAATCAAGTTGATTTTCTTTATAGTTTTATAAACTTTATTGTATTTACCTTGGGCTCTAGTCTTTAATATTTTTTTTTTTTTTTTTTTTTTGGTAAAGTTTTGTTATGTTGCCAGGCTGGAGTGTAGTGGTGTGATCTTGGCTTACTACAGCCTCTACCTCCATGGTTCAAGGGATTCTACTGCCTCAGCCTCCCTAGTAGCTGGGACTACAGGTGTGTACCACCACACCCAGCTAATTTTTGTATTCATAGAGATGGGGTTTTACCATGTTGGCCAGGAGGATCTTAATCTCCTGACCTGTTGATCCTCCTGCCTCAGGCTTCCAAAGTGCTGGGATTACAGGTGTGAGCCACCGAACTCTACCTAAACCCTTTCTTTACTTTTTTCTTTTTAAAGCCTTTCTTAAGGCATAAAGTTATGCTGTTGATGGACAACTTTTCTTCTTTCTAATGTAAGCATTTATAGATATAAATTTCTTTTAAGCATTGGTTTCAAAGTATCCATCTCAAACATTATGTTGTGTTTTGCTTCTATGTTCATTTGTATCAAGATAATTGTGTAATTTTCCTTGTAATTCTTTCTAGGACTAATTAGTTATTTAAGTGTGTTATATAATTTTCATGTTTTTGAGTTTCCCATTTTTCATTCTGCTGTTGATTTTTCAGATCCCTACCACTGTGTTCAAAAGAAATACTTCACATAACTTCAAGAATATATAGTCCATTAAGACTCTCATAGTCCAGCATGTAATTCATTTGAATAATGTTCTATGTACAAAAGAAAACATGTGAACTCATGAGGATTTTTTTTTATATTAAATTTTTACTTTCAATTTTTGTGGTGCATTTTAGGTTTTCTCTCTGAAAGATCTGTCCCATGCTGAACTTTTTTTTTTTCCCATTTATTTATTTTATTGTATTTTAGGTTTTGGGGTACATGTGAAGAACATGCAAAATTGTTGCATAGGAACACATATGGCAGTGTGATTTGCTGCCTTCCTCCCCATCACCTACATCTGGCATTTCTCCCCCTGCTATCCCCCCCCAGCTCCCCACCCCCCACCGTCCCTCCCCTATTTCCCCCCAACTGACCCCAGTGTGTAGTGCTCCCCTCCCTTTGTCCATGTGCTCTCATCGTTCAACACCCGCCTATGAGTGAGAACATGCGGTGTTTGATCTTCTGCTCCTCTGTCAGTTTGCTGAGAATGATGGTTTCCAGGTTCATCCATGTCCCCACAAAGGACCCAAACTCATCGTTTTTGATGGCTGCATAATATTCCATGGTGTATATGTGCCACATTTTCCCTATCCAGTCTATTGTCGATGGGCATTTGGGTTGGTTCCAGGTCCTTGCTATTGTAAACAGTGCTGCAATGAACATTCGTGTACACGCGTCCTTATAGTAGAACGATTTGTAATCCTTTGGATATATACCCAGTAATGGGATTGCTGGGTCAAATGGAATTCATGCTGAACTTTTTTACTAAATATACTGTTCTAGATGAAAGTGGTGTTTTATTCTTCAACACTCTAAATATGTCATGACATTCTCTTCTCTCAACAGAGCACCCAGCACAGCACTTGAGCTCTGATAAGGGATAGGTTGCCTCCTCCAGTGGCTCCCTGAGCCCCATATATCCTAAGAGACATCCCATACAGGAGAGCTCTTGCTGACACCTGGCACATACCCTTCTGGGACAAAGCTACCAGAGAAAGAAAAAGGCAGCAATCCTTGCAGTTCTGCAGCCCCCATGGGTGATTCTCAGGCAAGCAGGGTCTGGAGTGGATTTCTGGAAGTCCTGCAGCAGAGAGGCCTGACAGTTAGATGAAAAAATAAAAAACAGAAAGAAATAGTTTCAACATCAACAGAAAGGATGTTCACTCAGAGACCACATCTGAAAGTCACCAACTTCAAAAACCAAAGATAGATAAATCCACAAAGATGGGAAGAAACCAGCACAAAAAGCTGCAATTGCCAAAAACCAAAATGCCTCTTCTTCTCCAAGGGATCACAACTCCTCACCAGCAAGGGAACAAAACTGAATGGAGAATGAGTTTGACAAATTGACAGAAGCAGGCCTCAGAAAGTAGATAATAACAAACTTCTCCGAGCTAAAGAAGCATGTTTTAACTCAATCCAAAGAAACTAAGAACCTTAAAAAATGTTTGGACAAAATGCTAACTAGAGTAACTGTTTTAGAGAAGAATATAAATGACTTCACGGAGTTAAAAAAAAAACACAGCACGATAACTTCATGAAGCATACACAAGTTTCAATAGCTGAATTGATCAAGAAGAAAGGATATCAGAGATTGAAGATCAACTCAATGAAATAAAATGAGATAGCAAGATTACAGAAAAAAGAGAAAAGAAATGAAAAAAGCCTCCAAGAAATATGAGATTATGTGAAAAGACCAAATCTATGTTTGATCAGTGTACCTAAATGTGATGAGGAGAATGAAACCAAGCTGGAAAACACTCTTCAGATATTATCCAGGAGAACTTCCCAATCTAGCAAGTCAGGCCCACATTGAGATTCGGGAAATACAGAGAACACCACAAAGATATTCCTCAAGAAGAGCAACCCCAAGGCACATAATCACTAGATTCACCAGGGTTGTAATGAAGGAAAAAGTGCTAAAGGCAGCCAGAGAGAAAGGTCAGGTTACCCACAAAGGGAAGCCCATCTGACTCACAGTGGATCTCTCAGCAGAAACCCAACAAGCCAGAAGAGAGTGGGGGCCAGTATTCAACATCCTTATTGAAAACAACTTTCAACACAGAATTTCATATCAAGCCAAACTAAGCTTCATAAGCAAAGGAGAAATACAATCTTTTATGGACAAGAAATTGCTGAGAGATTTTATCAGAACCAGGCCTGACTTACAAAAGCTCCTGAAGGAAGCACTAAACATGGAAAGGAACAAGCAGTACCAGCCACTGGAAAAATGTATCAAATTGCAAAGACTATAGACACAATTAAAAAAAACTGCATCAACTAATGGGCAAAACAACCAGCTAGTATCAAAATGACAGGATCAAATTCACACATAACAATATTAACCTTAAATGTAAATGGGCTAAATGCTCTAATCAAAAGACACAGACTGGAAAACTGGATAAAGAGTCAAGACTCATCAGTCTCCTGTATTCAGGAGATCCATCTGACATGCAAGACACATATAGGCTCAAAATAAAGGGATGGAGGAAGATTTACCAAGCAAATGAAGAGCAAAAAAAGCAGGGGACCACTTGCCAGACCAATAAAAAAGAAGAGAGAGATGAATTGAATAGATTCAATAATAAATGATGAAGGGGGTATCACCACTGATCCCACATAAATAGGAACTACCTTCAGAGATTACTACAAACACCTTTATGCTCATAAACCAGTGAATTTAGAAGATGTGGTTACATTCTGGGACACGTGCACTCTCCCAAGACGAAAGCAGGAAAAAGTTGAATCCCTGAGTAGACCAATAACAAGGTCTGAAGTTGAGGCAGCAATTAATAGCCTACCAACTGAAAAAAGTCCAGGACCAGATGAATTCACAGCTAAAATCAACTGGAGGTACAAAGAGGACCTGGTACCATTCCTTCTGAAATTATTTGAAACAATACAAAAAAAGGGAATCCTCCTGAGTTCATTTTATGAGACCAACATCACCCTGATGCCAAAACCTTGCAGACACACAAGTAAAAAAGAAAATTTTAGGTCAATATCCATGGTGAACATTGATGCAAAAATCTTCAGTAAACTACTGGCAAACCGAATCCAACAGCACATCAAAAAGTTTATCCAACATCATCAAGTTGGCTTCATCCCTTGAATGCAAGGCTGGTTAAATATACACAAATCTAAGGCAAAGACAAAAACCACATGATTATCTCAATAGATGCAGAGAAGGCCTTTGACAAAAATCAACAGCCTTTATGCTAACAACTCTTAATAAACGAGGTATTGATGAAATGTATCTCAAAATAATAAACGCTATTTATGACAAACCCACAGCCAATATCATACCAAATGGGCAAAAACTGGAAGCATTTCCTTTGAAATCTGGCACATGACAAGGGTGCCCTCTCTCACCACTCCTATTCAGCATAGTATTGGAAGTTCTGGTTAGAGCAATCAGGCAAGAAAAAGAAACAAAGAGTATTTATTCAATTAGGAAAAGAGGAAGTCAAATTATCTCTATTTGCAGATGACATGATTGTATATTTAGAAGACTCCATTGTCTTAGCTCAAAATCTCTTTAGGATGTTAAGCAACTTCAGCAAAGTCTCAGGTTACAAAATCAATGTGCAAAAATCAGAAGCATTCCTATACACCAAAAAAAGACAAACAGAGTCAAATCATGAGTGAACTCCCATTCACAATTGCTACAAAGAGAATAAAATACTTGGGAATACAACTAACAAGGAATGTGAAGCACCTCTTCAAGAAGAGCTACAAACCACTACTCAAGGAAATAAGAGGGGACACAAACAGATGGAAAAATATTTCATGCTCAAAGTTAGGAAGAATCAATATTGTAAAAATGAGCATACTGTCCAAAGTAATTTGCAGATTCAGTGCTATCCCCATCAAGCTACCATTGACCTTCTTCACAGAATTGGGAAAAATCACCTTAAACTTCATATGGAACCAAAAAAGAACCCGCATAGCCAAGACAATCCTAAGCAAAATAAACAAAGCTGGAGGCTACAAACTGTACTACAAGGCTACAGTAATCAAAACAGCATGGTACTGCTACCAAAACAGAGATATAGACAAATGGAACAGAACAGAGGCCTCAGAAGTAACACCACACATCTACAATGACTTGAACTTTGACAAACCTGACAAAAACAAGCATTGGGGTAAGAATTCCCTATTTAATAAATGGTGTTGGGAGAACTGGCTAGCTATATGCAGAAAACTGAAACTGGACCCCTTCCTTACACCTTATACAAAAATTAACTCCAGATGGATTAAAGATCTAAATATAAGATCTAACACCATAAAAATCCTAGAAAAAAACCTAGGCAATATCATTCAGGACATACATATGGGCAAGGACTTCATGACTAAAACGCCAATAGCAATGGCAACAAAAGCCAAAATAGACAAATGGGATTTAATTAAACTTAAGAGCTTCTGCACAGCAAAAGAAACTATCATTAGGGTGACCTGGCAACCAACAAAATGGGAAAAACTTTTTGCAATCTACCCATCTGACAAAGGGTTAATATCCAGAATCTACAAAGAATTTAAACAAATTTACAAGAAAAAACAACCCCATGAAAATATGGGTGAAGGTTATGAACAGACACTTTTCAGTAGAAGATATTTATGCAGCCAACAAACATATGAAAAAATGCTCATCATTACTGGTCATTAGAGAAATGCAAATCAAAACCAGATTGAGATACTATCTCACACCAGTTAGAATGGTGATCATCAAAAAAATCTGGAAACAATAGATGCTGGAGAGGATGTGGAGAAATAGGAATACTTTTACAATGTTCATGGGAGTGTAATTTAGTTCGACCTTTGTGAAAGACAGTGTGGTGATTTTTCAAGGATCTAGAAATAAAAATACCATTAGACCCAGCAATCCCATTACTGGTTGTATACCCAAAGGATTATAAATCATTCTGCTATACAGATACATGCACACATATATTCATTGGGGCACTGTTTATAATAGCAAAGACTTGGAACTAACTCAAATGCCCATCAATGATAGAGTGGATATAATAAATGTGGCACATAGGCCGGGCGCAGTGGCTCAAGCCTGTAATCCCACCACTTTGGGAGGCCGAGGCGGGTGGATCACGAGGTCAAGAGATCGAGACCATCCTGGTCAACATGGTGAAA
>NW_016108109.1:248187-262355 GCF_001604975.1 Cebus imitator | reverse complement strand
AAAAAAGGATGAGTTTATGTCCTTTGAAGCGGCATGGATGAAGCTGGTTATTCTCAGCAAACTGACATGAGAACAGAAAACAGAACACTGCATGTTCTCACTCATAAGTGGATGTTGAACAATGAGAACACATAGACATAGGGAGGGTAACATCACACAACAGGACCTGCAGGGGGAGTGTAGGGGGTAGGGGAGGGACTGCAGTGGATGGGGGGATTGGGGAGGAATAACAGGAGAAATAACAGGAGAAATACCTAATGTGGATGATGGGGAGATGGATGCTGCAAACCACCGTGGCATGTGTATACTTATATAACAATCCTGCATGATCTGCACATATAACCCAGAACTTAAATACAATTTTAAAAAAAAGAATATTTGTCAATGTGTTTAACTTTACTGGATAACTTCATATTTTCATATGGCTTGGGGTACTTTTTATAAACCAATTTTTTATTTTATCCTGAAGGAAGGACTCTCTTTAGCATTTTTGCAGGGCACGTCTAGGGGTAATAAACAACTGCTCTCCAGGTTTTGTTTGCATGGAAATGTCTTAATTTTTCCCTTATTTTTGTAGAACAATTTGATCAGATGTAGAAGTTTGGGTGTATATTTCTTTGTTTTGTTTTCAGTTTTTTTTTTTGTTTTGATGTTTGTTTTCTTTTAAACCTTGAAATATCATCTCACTACCTTCTTCCTGCAATGTTGCTACTGAGAAACCTGCCAGTAATCTTTTCTGTGATTCCTTGCATGTAATAAATCACTCTCCTCTTGTTATTTTCAATATTCTCCTTATGTTTGCCTTTTAAGTGCTTGCTTTAAATGTGTTGCTGTGAATCTTAGGGTTTATTTTAATTAACATATAGAAAACTTGTATTTTTTTATACCTTTCCTAAAATTTGGGAAGTGTTCATTCAGTATTTCTTTAAATAAATTTACTGCCTTTCTCTCTCTCTACTCATTCTGGAATACCCGTAATGCAAATGTTGGCCCATAAGATGACATCTCCTATGTTTCTTTAGTTCTCTTCAATCTTATTCACCATTCCTTTCTAAAATAATTGTGTTCTTCAGATTCAATAATTCCAACTTATCTGTATTCCACTTTGCTGACTCTTTCTTCTGCTTAAGCCCAGTGTTGCACATTTGTAGTAAATTTTTCTATTTACTTATTGCATTTTTCAACTCTGGTATCTCTCTGTGCTTATTTTTATAATCTCTCTTTGTGAACAACCTCATTTTATTAAATACTGTTTTTCTGATATCCTTTAGTTATTTGTCCATTTTTCTTTTAGACATTTTAGAATATTTAAGACAGTTATTTTGAAGGCTTTAATAATTAAATGTGTTTCTTTTTTTTTTTTTCAACTTGGCTAAATGTCTGTGTTTCTTTAAAATTTTTTTGTGAATTATTTTTCCCTTTCAATGGATTATGTTTTTCTCTTTCTTTGCATGCCTTGTAATCTTTTGTCAAAAATTTGGTAGGAAGCAAAGCAGCCACATTTCCCATTATTTGTAGATTCATCAGGAAGACATTTACTAATTAGCTGGTCTTTAAGCCTTGAGTTTGTCCTAGGGTGAATTCATAAAAAATTCTCATGTATTATCTGGGTCTGTAACTATCTGGGCATGTGTTGTGGTGTTTATTATTTTCTTCAATATTTCCTATCTACATTTAACTTTCTTAATTATTTTCAAAAAGTCTTGCCCAAGGTTTTTTCCTGGGCCTTAGATTCACCATTATATTCCTCTCTAATTACTTTTCCATAAGTATCTGAGGTCTTACTATCCTTCTGCAATTTTTGCATTTCACAGCAGATCTCTCTCATTCCACAGACTAATCTGACATCCAAGCTATGCCACCATTTTTTGTTTAAACTCTAAGTCAGAGGAGACACAATCCAGTCTTCTGTATAGTCCACCCTCTTTCCTATAGTACATTCCTAGGAATCCTACTGACCACTCCAATTCCATTTCTAGCTCAATATCATTAGAGTTGCCCTATGAGGAAGGGATAGAAAATTTCCACACAGGACTGCCCCCAAACAGTTTATTTCTTTCTTTTTTTCTTTTTCTTTTCTTTTTTTTTTTGTGATTATAAGTGGAATTGTTTTCTTCATTTTATTTTTATTGTTGGTTAACTTTATTTAAAGTACAATTTATGTTAGTTGGTGGTTCTTCTATCTCAGGAAACTACATTGTTTATTAGTTCTAGCGGTGTTTTAGTGAGTGTTTTTCATATTTTTGTGTAGAAGATTATGTCATTTACAAGAAAAATAGCTCTACATTTTTTCACAATATGGAAAAATATATTTATCTGTATTGTATACTTTCTCTAGTTAATACTTCCAGTACAGAGCTGAATAAACTATTTAATGTGGAAATTCTTGTCTTTTTCCCAAATTTATGGGTGAAGTAGCATCACTACCATTGGAAAAATAAATTGGTAAAATCATTATGAAAAACGGTATAGAGCTTCATTTAAAGATTAAATATAAAATCATCATTTGATCCAGAAATCTCACTTCTGGGTATATAACCTAAAAAATAAAATCGCTATCTCAAAGACATACCTTCATTCTTATTTATTGAAGCATTATTTACAATTGACAAGATATGAGGGCAACTGGATGTGGTGGTTCCCACCTACAGTCCCCATGCTTTGGGAGGCTGGGATGAAAGGATTGCATGAAGCCAGAAGTCCAAGACCAGCATGGGTAACGTAACAAGACTTTATCTCTACAAATAAACTGGGCATGTTTGTACACACCTGTCATCCTAACTGAGGTAGGAGGATTATTTGAACATAGGAGTTTGATGTTACAATGAGCTAGAATCATGTCACTGTGCTCCTGCCTGGACAACAGAAGGAGACTCTGTCTCCAATAATAAAACTATTCAGGCCTTTAAAGGAAGAGAAAATCTTGCCATTTGAAAAAACATAGATCAAACTTGAGGACATTATGCTGAATAAAGTAAGCCAGACACAGAAAGATGAACACTGAATTATCTATGTTACACATAGAATTTTTAAAAGGGTTTGTATATAGTTATGTAAACTAGAATGTTGATGAACACAAGATGGGTTTGTGGTAATGAGGTATTGGTCAAATGGTGCATAACTGAATTATATGAATGCTAGGGACCTAATGAACAGCATGGAGACTAGAGTTAATAATAAGATATTATAAAAGGGAATATTATTAAGAATGTAGATCTTGGCCAGGCACAGTGGCTCACGCCTGTAATCCCAGCACTTTGAGAGGCTGAGGTGGGCAGATCACAAGGCCAAGAGATCGAGACCATCCTGACCAACAAGGTGAAACCCTGTGTCTACTAAAATACATAAAATTAGCCAGAGGTTGTGGTACATGCCTGAGTCCCAGGTACTTGGGGGTCTGAGGTGGGAAATCACTTGAACCAGGGAGGAAGAGATTACAGTGAGCTGAGGTCGAGCCACTGCACTCCAGCCTGGTGACGGAGCAAGATTTTGTCCCATAAAAAAAAAAAGATCTTAAATGTTCTCACCACACACAGACAAAATAAAATAACTGTAGGAAGTGATGGACATGTATTTAGCTTGATATGTGGTAATAATTTCACATTATACACACATATCAAAACATCACATTATGCATCTTAAATACACATGATTTTATTAATCATTCCCAATAAATGTGAGAAAAAAGCATGATCAAAATAATATCTCAACACATGCCAATTTTATTAAAAATGCTTTAAAAATGAATACTAGATTAAACAAAAAATCCAAATTGACATAATTTTTCCAGTCATAAAAGTTTGAATGGACAAGAATGGAATAAAAGATAGAACTGGATATTTAGCTAGAGCACTCTTTCTAAATAAGAGTGGATTCAAATCAAAAGTACAAATATTGAGAAAATTCACTACCATTGGCACATTGTTAAGGGCATACTTGAAGATGACAAAAAATTTTTTTCTACTCAGATTAAATGAAGGTAAGTGTGTAAGAGTCTGGATAGGGAAATATCGACTTATGGTGGACACTGAACTAAAGAAATTACATACTTCTTGGATGCATCCATTTCAAAAGTATTTAAATATAATCAAAAGGTGTTCTACACATTTTATTTAAATCAGGTAAAATTAATTTTGGATTATTTAAACAATTCATAGGAGAAGAACTTATTTTTTAGAATTTTTTATTACTAACTTGTTAAAAGTTTATAGCACTCTGATTGTATATTTTGAAGAATATCACCTATTCTTTTATCAGAGCTGATTTGTACAAATGGAGCAACAGTAGCATAGACATTGCCCACCAGGATCTGCACATTCAGGACGACTGGGTTATACGTCCATAAGAAGGTTGAAGAGCATGAGATGATGACATCCACTGAGTACATGATCACAAAGAAACTGACCAGCAACAGGATGGTCTGAGTTGCTCTTTTCTCTGGTGAGGATCTTGGGAATAGATTGGTACTGTGGAGGTGCTGGCATCTTCTTTGATGCCTGGACAAAAGGATCACCATGTACATGCCTGAGAGCAGCATAATTCCTACAAAGAATAAATCTCTTGATACTGTCAGGGTAGAAAACACTCCCCTGATGATGGAGTTCATGGGAGAAAATGAGCAGTACGTAGTGATCTGAAGCAGATTGGTCTGGGACATGTTGGAAGAAGCCACAGTGAAGAGTATTATGTTACTATTTAGAGACAAACTGAGTGGCCAAAACAAAAAGATGACACTGACAATGTTATTTGTGAATTTATGTTTAAATCTTGCCAACCAGACATTTCTGGGGCTGATGGTGCCGGCTTGGTGGACACTCAGGAGACAGGTGGTACAGATGCTTAGGCCTCTCATCACTCTGTTGATGTAGAATGCTGACTTACATTTGAATTCATTCTCAAAAGGTAGTGATTCAAGCAGAGGGAAAACATCCAGTGCAGTGAGGAGCATCAGTACATGAATGAAGGCCAAGTGACAGCTGATCAGGTCATGGGGCTTAGGTTTGTGATGCTGAAGGAATGTGAAAATATGGAAGAAAAGACATAAGCTGTTGGCTGAAAGTCCAATGGCAGCTTGGAACAAAAAAACCCTTTTAAGCACAAGGTAAGTGGAAAGTGTGTTCATCTTAATGGCAAAGAAACGTATTTCCTAAGCTGGGAAAAAATAAATTTCACATTACCAATGTCTTTTTCTTTAGTGATCCATATGACCATTACCATTGTAATTTTAGCCACTGCTTTTTGATATCTCTGACTAGCTCATATATATTCTGCATAATCCAGCCTCTGCACTATATTCTACATCAAATAACTCATACACAAAAAACATTGACACATCTATGTCTGTGCAGAGTGCACAATTTCTCAACTTCTATTGTACCAAGGCCCCTCTTTCTAGAAATGATATTATCACTTTATATTTCCTCATTTTATATTTAGCAGACAGAATTGTGAAAGACATAAAATTACTCAATAGGATTTGTACAGTTGAAGTGAATGGTAATCTAAAAAGAATAACTACATTTCTGGCTTTCTCCAAGTTTACTTTCCAAACCTGAGATGTATTATGGGACTCTCTTCCACTTAGTACAAGATTGTCACCACTCAATTGTCAAGAAAAAAAATCACTCCATTAATCATTTTATGAATACCATGAGGTTGCTTCAAAATAACCTATGTTGATCTTTTCCCTGAGATGTCAGTTACTACAGGGATACTCTCACGTACGCAGAAAAAAATACCCTCTCTAATAATGAAGATAATACCCCTAAGGTTTTCTCAGAATATCTCCAATACCAGAATATCTTGTAAAATTTTACAAAACAATTCTGCAGTTGCTATCTCATGTTACCTAGCTTGAATTCAGGAATCATATTTTAGCAATTGAATTTAATCCAGGACTTAGAACAGTTTAGCTTCATGACGGAGAAATAGAAACCACCATATTCCCTCAGATTCCTATGAGATGAGAGTGTGTCCAACTCTATATTCCAGGTCACTTATCACTCTACTGTCCCATAAATATACGTATGTGGGCAATGCCAAATTTTTGACAATTCACATTTCTGGCTAATAATCAGGAATTGATGGCTGGGGTAAAAATTGCCCCAAAGCTGCATCATATATATGATTTTACATATTTTAATGTCTATATGATGGCATAGTTGGTTAAGTAAATTTTTCAAAGGCTTACTCTAATAAGGGAACACATTTATTTTAGCTGCAAGAACCAAACAGCACAGAGTTCCTAGCATTAAACATTGGCATACTTGGCATGGTTTGGTTCTACTAGCAATTTGGAGCCAGAAACAATTGTGGGATCACATTGAATTAATAGCTTAATGTTCTTCAAATATTAAGCTCACACTCCGGTACCACTAACAGACTAGTTGGACATGGACTACTAATACGTGTACAATGTTTTATTAACTATCTTTATGTAATTTTATTAGTATATTTTCCAGGATATAAGCCAAACATTAGAAACAGACAGTACAAATAATAACATAAAGTGACATTGATAATAATTTTAGTGTTTTTTCTCTTACTAGCAACAGATATTCTGCTCATCCCCTCTGATTCATGAACTTTACTCTGTAAGTAACCATCACACACTAAAACAAACTTGATTTTCTGGAATATGAAATGATGTGTTTCTCCATAACAATCTGCAAGGCATGGTACTGAGCCAGGCCAGGAAAGGATCATGGTCCCCCCAGACTATGGTGTAAAAATAATTGATTTTCATTACTCATTTTTATCATGCATTTAAAACATTATCTCAAATGCCAGAACTAAACTGAGAGTTGCTTTTGACATATCAAAAAAGTTATTGATCCTTGTCCAGATTTTAACATTTAGAAACTTTAAAAAAAATAATTCTGGTAACTTCATGATGAAAAAATTGTGGGATTTGCAAAAATAGGTTAACAAACTAGGAGTCATAAAACCAAAGCACTATTAATGTGAAGTTTCTTACATTTTGATCAGAATGCAATAAAGAATTGAGTTATATTTGTTACATTAAAAAATTCAAAATCTGAACGCACATTTTGGCTCTCACTGTGCGAAGTGACAACTAGAGATGGCCAGGGCTGAAGACGAAGCCTCTGAGCACTCCCAGGAACAAGCAATGCAGATCGAGTTTACTCTCATTATACCAGCTTTCACCTAGGACTACTGTCAATATTGAAAACCCCAAGGTGTAACCATAATCATCAGTAATGTTAGAGAATTAACACAATTTAATGTAGTAGGAACAAAGAACATCCTAAAGTGTGTGGGCTTGAATCAGACATCTGAAGAACAGAGGATGGGCATAATGAAAGAAAAGAGCCATTTGCAGAAATCCAAGAGCTATTTGCATTGAAGGACTATGTTCCTTTGACTAAAAAGTAGTTAGATAAAAGTCTATTTTCTTATCTTCATGATAACATTTAACTATTACTTTTATAGATAAGAACATTTGAATAGTGATCATTCCACTCTGCCTTTTGTAGATTTAAGAATATAATCTGGCTGGGCGCGTTGGCTCACTCCTGTAATCCCAGCGCTTTGGGAGGCCATAGCAGTTCCAGACCAGCCTGAGCAACATAGTGAAACCCTGTCTACTAAAAATACAAAAATTAGCCAGATATGGCAGCGCATACTTGTAATCCCAGCTACTCGGCAGGCTGAGGCAGGAGAATCGTTTGAACCTGAGAGGCGGAGGTTGCAGTGAGCCGAGATCGCACCACCGCACATCAACCTGGGTGACAGAGAGAGACTCTGTCTCTCTCTCTCTCTCTCTCTATATATATATAATCCATTTGAAAACCCTTTTATTTTATTATCATATTAATCAAGTGTTCTTTTAATCACAAATTTTCCTATGTTAGTTGAATCCTCTTTTAAGACTTGTGATTGGTTCTAACAGCAATAAGTAATTTATAGTGTTTTGGGTGCCAACTTGAGAAGGTTGTTGATAAATAGCAATATGTGGCAACCTCAAAAAATCAGCTGGAAAATTCAGAAAAGAAAATCTCTGTATCCAGCAAAATTAGTGCCATAAACAGGTCTTTATGAACTATGCAAATGCCAAAAGAATAACTACGGTAAGCATTTGATATCAATGAATGACTGCAATGCATTAAGAATTTTTTCGAAGTTAAACTTAGCGTGGGGTGAAGGTGAAAACAGGACTCTTGCTGACAAGCGTATTGCTAATTCCAAGGCATTTAATTCTCAGCTTCCCTTGGGGAAAGCATAGGCAGGAAAAGTATCACTGCGGAAGTAGGAGGCACAAAAGTCAATGGACAGACGTGGTCCCCAGTCATGTGCTGCCAATTTTGAAAAACTCGAAAACTTGTATGGGAACATTTTTCGTTTATATTTTGTTTGGCTGTTTTCTGATCACCCCAACCAAGAAGATATAAGTGAGTGTGACACCCTTTTTACCTCAAGAACCGCAAGGCTTTTTTACTTTAACCATCATGTCCCTGCTTGTTACAGTAAAGAGATTATAAGTCATACTTATTAACTCTGTTAAATATTAAACTTGGAGTAGAAATTTCTAGTGGGAATTGAAATGTGAAGAAATGCATTTTTCCTTTTTATATACACTGATTAAGCACTATTAAGGTTTTTTTGCTCTGACATTATCCTCCCTAAATGCATAAAATGAGACATTTCCAGCACTTAAAATGCTTTAATATCTTTGTCTAACATTCCTAGACATAATATTTTGTACTGTAAAATTTTCTTGATGGTTTTATGCTTTCATTAATCACAAATGGACAATCATCATTTTTTTCTTTCTGTTTGGAGTTACACTTACTCCATTCTGTGGGCCTTCCTTTCAGGAAACAGACAATGGGAGGGCACCATCCCTACTGAAATCAGACATTGCTAACTTGTCAATTTTAATGGAAGAAATGAAATATGCTTATCATATTGTGAATATAAGTATCAATAAGCACATTGCAAATTTGAAACTTTCAGAAGTGTATGGATACAAAATTTACACAATTTTTAAAATAAAATATTCACAAATAATTATTTTTCATACAAAAAATGTTGCTCAACATTTTAGTCTAATACTATTTAGCATATTAATTATTAAATATAAAAACTGAATTGTAGTTGCAATTATGCTTAATATTACAAGCGTGTATACCTGTGATGTAGGTATTAACTATACAAAAATATAATAGAAAACAAAATGGACATTTCCAGACTGAGTGTAACAACCAGAAAGGTCTCTATATTAGCATTCATGCAATATAATAGAACAAAATAAATTTCATGGTCATTTGCTAAAAGTTAAGTAATGTAAAATGTTGAAAAGTAATCTTGCGTTTTATGATATCTTAATTTTAAATGATTATAAATAATATAAATATACTAAGGTATTTTTAAATTTAAAAGAACAAGGAAGAATGACTAACTTCTTAAGAATTAGTTCAGATGACTTATGAAATATGAAATTTAAGCTAAGAACATAGAAATTAAACTAAGAAAAATACAATACAATTGCAACTTAAATACAATACTGCAAAATTACCAAGATTCTTTTAAACTTAACACATTTATGCCCTCATAAGAGTCATAAAACTAATCTTCTTTTTTGGATATATCTAATATACTTAATTATTATTCATGGGAATGTGAATTATGAGAAGACAACTCCTCAGCTGTTCAATGAAAACATCCTGCCTCATTCTATTACTCACCTGTGTCTTGCTCTTTCACTGTTAATAACACTGACAGCCATTTATACAGAAAAGTCCTAGAGTGAGTCCGCATATGAAGGATGGGGCTCACAATATATCACTAGAAGAAAACAATGTCATCAGCTCATCTTTCTCCAGGGATATAATTTTTATGTCAACTGAAGAAGGAGGACAAGACCTAGACTTGGAACTTATGGAAAAGAATGTCACCAAAGGGAAAAAGGAAATTATCTAATTTTGGAAAACACAATAGGAACAGCTGTGCTCCAAACTTTTTCATATGTGAGCTCATCTATTTGGCCCAGAGGATTCCATGTTCTCAGTACTTGTAAACAATACATGTCTCCCAATAATCCAACCTTCAAAATGAGCAAAATGCAGTCAAGTTTCCCAATGTGTCCCCACTATTTCAGTGATTCACAGTGTTCTTCAGATGTGTCACTCAGTGGTCTCTAGTGGTCTCTTCTCTTTGTGGAAATCAGCAAACTGTTACTACATAGACAAAGTTTTCCAGAGGATACATATGTAGTCAGAAGAGCAGATACAGGGAGCAAATGCAGATTGCTTCTCACACCCACCCCTCCATTACTTTATCCAGGTGCATTTATTGAGAACAGAAGGATTTCTTTTTTTCAATTACTGTGAGTTTGGGAACATTTAGTGAGTCTTTGTCTCTGTGCTGTTATCTTTAAAAATGCTTCACATTTCCTATCTCCTTCAGTTTAACAGAAAGGCTAGAAGAGATGGGAGTTGCTTATGTTCCTTCCCTCACATGGAGGGCTCCTGTGGTCTACAGCTGAGTATTTCCCTTCTCACACATTGAAAGCCAGAAGAGTCTGAAAATTAGTATTTCCCTTACCTCAGCTTGGTTAATCTCTGACAAGGTTAGCAGGTTCGACTCTGCTAAAACAATTTTACTGATGGCAGAGCTTGGTAAGCACAGGGTACACAGAGTGATTTTTAAAATGGGTACATTTTCCTTCCCTGTGCCAGAAACACAATGAGATTTTTCTATCTGTATTGTAAGAATCTGGTAAGCCTTCTGAAAATAAAACTCTCAAAAGTGAAAAGGAGGACCTAAGGCTCAGCCCCGTGGAGTTGTTAACTCTTAAACTTGTCCACTCTCAGGCTTCAGTGATTCCTCAATTACAGTGTAGGTTTCCTACCCCAGTACTGATTGTTACTGAAGATTTCCTCTTATGGGTTTCTCTTCTTGAGAGTTATAATTCCCTGTATTTGTACATTTTTCTATACAAGTAGATGGCCGAAGTTTAGCTGATGACCTCATTTTAAAAATTTTGTTTTTAAATGACACATTAAATGTACATATAGATGGGCTATGGTGTGATGTTTTGATATTGTTTTTACACTGTGTATGATCAAATTAAGGCACTTATATTCATCATCTCATACATTTATTAATTTGTGGTGAGAACATTCAGAATTCTCTCTTCTAGCTGTTTTGAAATATATGATACAAAAATTTTAACCATAGTCACCCTACTGTGCACTGGAATAGATTCCTCCTACCTAACTGTAACTTTGTGCTCATCAACCAGTCCCTTCTTGCTCCCTCCTCCCTTGCTCCCTCTAGCCTTTAGTAATCACCATTCTACTTGTACTTCCATGAGATCAACTATTTTAATTCCATGTCTTAGTGAACACGTGCAGTATTATCTTTTGATATCTAGCTTATTTCACTCAACACAAGCCTTCAGTTCCATTCGTGTTGCTGCAAAGAACAGAATCTTATCATTTTTATGACTAGATAATATTTCATTGCGTATATGTGTCACATTTGTAAATTCATTTATCCACTGATAAACACTTAGGTTTATGTCTTAGTAGTTGTAAACACTGCTAGATATGAAAGTGGAGATTTCTCTTCAATATACTGATTACAGTTTTGGGAATATATACCCAGCATTGGAATTGCTGAATCACTTGGGAGTTGTATGGATATTTTTGGGGACACTTTATATATCTTTTCCTAATGGCTGTACTAATTTAAATTTCTACTAACAGTGTATAAATGTTTATCTTCATTCATATTCACACCAGCATTTGTAGTTTTGTTAAAATTGTACCCATTCTAAGTAAGATAAGATGTCTCATTGTGTTTATTGTTCATGTTTTTCTGATAGTTGGTGATGTATCTTGTAAAACTTCCTTTTCAATATGCCTGGATTTTATTTCGTTCTCATGATTAATTTATCTGGCTATGACTTCAGTACAATGTTGAATAGAAGTCATGAAAGTAGGCATCCTTTCCTTGTTCCTGATCTCACAGAAAATACTTATCTATGTATCTATGTATCTATCTATCTATCATCTATCTATATTTATCTATTTGTTGTTTTTGAGATAGAATCCCACTCTATTGCCCAGGCTGGCATGCAGAGATGTGATCTTGGTTTACTGCAACCTCCACCTTCTGGATTCAAGCAATTCTACTCTCTCAGCCTCCTGAGTAGCTGGGATTACAGGGGCCTGCCACCACGCTCTGCTAATTTTTATATATTTAGTAGCGATGGGGTTTCACCTTGTTGGTCAGGACAAGACTTATATTTTACCACTGTGTATAATGTTATCTGTGGGTTTTAAAATAAAGATTTTTTTCTTGTGTTGAAGTAGTTTTTGTGTTTGTCTAATATTATTAGTAATTTTTTTTTCTCTTTTTAAAAATTATACCTTCAGTTCTGGGATACATGTGCAGAATGTGCAGGTTTGTTACATAGGTATGCATGTGCCACGGTGGTTTGCTGCACACAGTAACCCGTTATCTAGGTTTTAAACCTTGCATGCATTAGTTATTTCTCCTAATGCTGTCCCACCCCTTGTCCCCCAGCCACTGACAGGCCATGGTGTGTGATGTTTCCCTCCCCATTTCCATGTGTTCTCGTTGTTCCACTTCCACTTATGAGTGAGAACATGTGGTGTTTGGTTTTCTGTTTCTGTGTTAGTTTTCTGAGAACGATGGTTTCCACCTTCATTCATATCCCTGCAAAAGACATAAACTCATTTGTCTTTATGGCTGTAGCGTATTCCATGGTATATATGTGCCCCATTTTCTTTAACTGGTCTGTCAGTTGATGGGCATTTGGGTTGATTCCAGCTCTTTGCTATTGTAAATAGTGTTGCAGTAAACATACATGTGCATGTGTCTTTATAGTTGAATGATTTATAATCCTTTGGGTATATACCCAGTAATGGGGTTGCTGGGTCAAATGGTTTTTCTGGTTCTAGATCCTTGAAAAATCTCCACACTGTCTTCCACAATGTTTGAACTAATTTACACTCCCACCAACAGTGTAAGAGCATTTCTATTTCTCCACATCCTCTCCAGCAGCTGTTGTTTCCTGACTTTTTAATGATTGCTATGCTAACTGGTATGAGATGGTATTTCACTGTGATTTTGATTTGCATTTTTCTAATTACCAGGGATGATGAGCTTGTTTTCATATGTTTGCTGGTCACATAAATATCTTCTTTTGGGGAGTGTCTGGTCATACCCTTTGCCTACTTTTCGATGGGGTTGTTTTGTTTTGTTTGCAGATTTGTTTAAGTTCCTTGTAGATTCTGGATATTAGCCCTTTGTCAGATGGGTAAATTGCAAACATTTTCTCCCATTCTCTAGGTTGCCTGTTCACTCTGATGATAGTTTCTTTTGCCATGCGGAAGCTCTTTGGTTTAATTAGATCCCATTTGTCAAATTTGGCTTTTATTGGAATTGCTTTTGGTGTTTTAGTCATGATGTTTTTGCTCATGCCTATGTCTTAATGGTATTGCCTAGCTTTTCTTCTAGCGTTTTTAGGGTTTTAGGTCTTACTTTTAAGTCTTTAATCTGTCTTGAGTTAATTTGTGTATAAAATGTAAGGACGGGGTCCAGTTTCAGTTTTCTGCATATGGCTAGCCAGTTCTCCCAACACCATTTATTAAATAGGGAATCTTTTCCCATTGCTTGTTTTTGTCAGGTTAAAGATCAGAGGGTGGTAGGTATGTGGTCTTATTTCTGAGGTCTCTGTTCTCTTCCATTGATCTATATGTCTGTTTTGGTACCAGTACCATGTTGTTTTGGTTACTGTAGCCTTACGGTATGGTTTGAAGCCAGGTAGTATGATGCCTCCAGCTTTTTTCTTTTTGCTTAGGATTGTCTTGGCTACACAGACTCATTTTTGGTTCCATATAAAATTTAAAGTAGTTTTTTTTCTAATTCTGTGAAGAAAGTCAGTGGTAGCTTGATGGGAATAGCATTGACTCTATACTTTACTTTGGGCAGTATGGTTATTTTCATGATATTGATTCTTTCTCTCCATGAACGTGAAATGTTTTTCCATTTGTTTGTGTCCTCTATTATTTCATTGAGCATTATTTTGCAGTTCTCCATGAAGAGGTTCTTCACATCCCTTGTAAGTTTTATTCCTAGGTATTTTATTCTTTTTGTAGCAATTGTGAATAAGA
>NW_016108109.1:221997-248157 GCF_001604975.1 Cebus imitator | reverse complement strand
TTTTTTATTGTGAGTATTTGATTCTCCTTTTTTTTCCTTTATCAGTCTAGCTAGCAGTCTATTTTGTTAATCTTTTAAAAAATACTAGCTCCTGGATTCATTGATTTTTTTTTTGAAGGGTTTTTCATGTCTCTATCTTCTTCAGTTCTGCTATGATCTTATTTATGTCTGGTCTTCTGCTAGCCTTTGAATTTGTTTGCTCTTACTTCTCTATTTCTTTTAATTGTGATGTTAAGATGTTGATTTTAGAATATTCCTACTTTCTCCTGTGGGCATTCAGTGCTATAATTTTTTTCCTTTGCTGTCTCTCAGAGATTCTGGTACTTTGTGTCTTTGTTCTCGTTGGTATGAAAAAAACTTATTCATTTCTGCCTTAATTTTGTTATTTAATCCCATAGTCATTCAGAGCAGGTTGTTCAATTTCGATGCAGTGGTGTGGTTTTGAGTGAGTTTCTTATTCCTGATTTCTAATTTGATTGCACAGTGGTCTGAGAGGCTGTTTATTATGATTTCTGTTCTTTTGCATTTGCCGAGGTGCTTTTTACCTCCACATATGTAGTCAATTTTAGAATAAGTGTGATGTGGTGCTGAGAAGAATATATATTCTGTTGATTTAGGGAGGAGAGTTCTGTAGATGTCTATTAGGTCTGCTTGGTCCAGAACTGAGTTCAAGTACTGAATATCCTTGTTAATTTTCTGTCCCATTGTTCTGTTGAATAATGAGAGTGAGGTGTTAAAGTCTCCCATTATGATTGTGTGGGAGTCTAAGACTCTTTGTAGGTCTCTAATAATTTGTTTTATGAATCTGGGTGCTCCTGTATTGGATGCATATTTATATATATATATATATGTTGGTGGGATTTGTGTGACTTTTAATTTCTTATTTTACTAATGTCTTATAGTAAGTGGGAGGAGTAAAGATAGGGATGGAGTAAAGGTAAGGAAAAGTATCTTTCAAGTTCCTTGAACAATTGAAGCACGTGCTAGGATAAGAAAGTTCAGTAAAAGCATCATGTTCTTATCACCAGAGCTCTTAAAGGAGATGTGGAAGAGAGATGGGGCAACTCTTCAGCTCTGGCAGAAGTGACTGCTGGACAGAGAACAAATCCTGCATCAGCCTTGGCATAAGTGAAAGACTGGGCAACGAAGATGCTAAACAGTTGGGCAGATGAAGAGCTGACTGTCCAGAATCTACTTCTAGAAAGTGAGTAGGTGCATGCATACCCCTCCTCTGGTCTGAGTATCTCTTCCTCTCCGCAGGACCCCACCAACTGTGCAGCCACTGGGTAAATGATGGGGAAGTCTTTTAGAAAAGAGAAAGATTTCTTTTTATATTTGCTGGTGGTGTTGATTGACCAGAAGTGGTTTCTTTTACTTTGGAGCAATAGCATTGTGTTCTGGTGACAAAATATCCTATACTTAGTACTCATAAAAGGCATAAGAGAGTGAAAGCAAGGCCTCTTTAGGACCTAGACTAGTGGGAAAGGGAATGAGTGGATTCTAAGCATAAGGGCATGAAAACGCTAATTCTATAACACCACAAATGAACTGACACATAAATGACACCTTGGCTTTTTCCAGTCACAGAAACACTCACTTCTTCTAGCTTATACTACTAAATCTAAGTTCAGCTTAATCACAGTTTGGAATAATTATTTACTTAGCTTCTAAAATAAAGGTGAAAAACTACGTCCTTAATAGTTTTTTTCTCCTAATTAAATGATTTGTGTAAGCTGAAAGCCTAAAGTCTAGGGATTCTTTTCATTATTTTATTTGTTGGGGGAAACCCTTAAAATTCATAACTGCCATTTTTTTAGCCTATAGGATTGAAAAAATATGAAATGGGCAGGGATGAGTCATTACGCGAATCATAGACATGGTCAACGTTCATCTAATTTTACCCACTGAGCAAAGAGAGCTAACAGGGGTAAGTTCTTTTGAGAAGAAACAAAATGTGTTTAAAAGGGAAGAATACTACACAAGACTAGTTTTTTTCCTGCATGGAAGAACAGGACACATGGAATTGAGGGAGGTGGAAAGTGTCCATTAAACAAACACCTATTATTTGTGAAACAGTTCTATCAGAGTGAAATTGGGTGTGGACCATTAGTTTATCTTTGGCAGTGATCTTATGTTTTAGGTATCTAGAGTAAGATTATTTAGCTGGATAATGGCTGAGTAGTGTGAATAATTTCAGTTCACAGCAAATGACGATGATCACAGATTTAGCACCTTAGTTTGTACTTTCTCTGCACCTGAATCATCAATCACTGTGATGTGTGAGCTGAAGGTCAGAAAGCTGTATTCTTAGATAATTCATCTGTGATTGTTCCAGGACTGCAGTTTACTTCAATCTAAGGAGTGGTTTTCTTATTAGAGAATGTTAAGTATTCAATACTAAATATGAGACTGAAGCCTTGAAGACATTTCACAGTGGTGTGGCAGGTGCTATGTTTCAGGAACAGGCTGTTTAACAAGTCAAATGCATATCATTCTCTCTTAAGCATTAGCTCTTTCAAAGCAATGGAATTATATTTTTTGGCTTGAAATGGTGGTTTCTTCTATATTTGATTTCTCAGTTTTCTTAGTAGATATTACTGTCTCCTCTAATATTTCTTCAAAACTTTCCCCTATCTCGGCGGTTTTCTTAGAGGCTACCTTAGATGCCTCCTCCTCCTCTTCCTCTTTCTTAAGTGATAGCCCAGTGGATGAGACTTTGGAGGTTGTAGAACTGAGGATTCTAGATGGGAGCAGATAACTTGGACTGGGAAGTGGATTCAGCCCCGAAATGCTTAACCCACTGGTGCTAAAACATGTCTCTTCGCCTTCCAGCAGTTTCCTGTAAGCTGCTATCTCAATGTCAAGAGCCATTTTGACATTGATCAAGTCCTGGTATTCCCGAAGATGGCGTGCCATCTTACTCTTGGTGTTCCTCAGATCATTCTCCTGCTGCCCAATGCATCCTGGTAGCCATCCACCTCGGCATTGTGCCGCTCCTCCAGTTCCAGGATCTGCCCCTCCAAGGACTCGTTGGCCCCGCGCAGGCCCTCGATCTTGATGGTGTGCGCCTGCAGCTGGCGCCGGTACTCGTGGATCTCCTCACGGCTGGCTCTCATGGCCTCGGTGCTGCGCGCCGCCTGCTCCTTCATGTTGGCGAACTTGGACTTGTACCATTCCTCCGCGGACTGCAGGTTCTTAGCAGCCAGGGGCTCATGTTGGGCGCGGATCTCCCTCAGCGCCGAGCTCAGGTCTGGTTTAGCCACAGCCACGTCCACCTCGGCCGCGGCCTGTGAGGACGCCTGCAGCGTGGCCAGCAGCTCGGCTGCCTCCTCGTCTTGCACCTGGCGCACGAAGGCCAGCTCGTCCAGCAGCGACTCCACCTTCTTCTCCAGGTCCAGGCGGGCCAGCGTGGCGCCATCGACGTCGCGCTGCTGCGCCTTCAGGGCGCTCTCAGCACCTTCGCCTCCGCCGCTCTTCTCGCAGCCCGCCCGGAGCCGCTGCACCTCCTGGGCCAGCCCGTCGCGCTCCAGCAGGGCCTGCGCGGGCGCCGAGCTCGCCTCCTACAGCTGCGCGCGCAGGTCGCTCAGCTAGCGCTGGAAGAGCTCGCCGACGCGCGACGGCTTGGTGTGGCGCTGCCCCAGCGCCGCCAGCTCGGCCTCCAGCGCGCGGTTCTGCGTCTCCAGCTGATGCACCTTCTCGATGAACACCGCGAAGCGGTGGGTGAGTCCCTGCAGCTGCTCCTTCTCCTTGGTGCGGTTGATCTTGTACTCGTTGTTGCGAGCCGCCGCCTGGCTCGGGTCCAGCCCGTCGGATGCCGGTGGCCGGCGATAGGCCAGGCCGAGGCCGAGCGACTAGACAGAGGAGCAGGCGGTCGAGGAGGCCACATTGCAGCGGGACAGGGACGGCCAGCGGAAGACGCCCAAGCCGCCGGCCCCGGAGAGGCGCGCCGACAGGCGGGAGCCGTCCCCGAACACCTTGCGGTAGGAGGAGGAGGAGCACAGGTAGTCCGAGCCGAAGCTCATGGTGCGGGGATCCGGGCCAGGCCTGCGGCTTCGGCTGGAGATACGGAAGAAAGGAGAGGTGCGGCAGGCAGGACCGGATGCATATATGTTTAGCTTAGTTAGCTCTTCTAGTTTCATTGATCTGTTTAGCATTATGTAATTCCCTTCTTTGTCCTATTTTATCTTCGTTGGTTTAAAGTCTGTTTTATCAGAGATTAGGATTGCAATTCCTGCTTGTTTTGTTTTGTTTTCCATTCGCTTGATAGATATTTGTCCATCCCTTTATTTTGAGCCTATGTGTGTCTTTGCACGTGAGATGGGTCTCCTGAATGCAGCACACATATGGGTATTAACTCTATCCAGTTTGCCAGTCTGTGCCTTTAGTTGAGCCATTTAGCCTATTTACATTTAAAGTTAATACTGTTATGTGTGAATTTGATCCCATTATGATGCTGGCTGGCTATTTTGCACATTAGTTGGTGCAATTTCTTCATAGTGTTTTGGCCGTTATATTGTGGTATGTTTCTGCAGTGGCTGGTACTGGTTTTTCCTTTCCATATTTAGTGCTTCCCTCAGAAGCTCTTGTAAGGCAGGCCGGGTGGTGACAAAATTCCTCAACATTTCCTTGTCTGTAAAGGATTTTATTTCTCCTTCCCTTATGAAGTTTAGCTTGGCTGGATATTAAATTCTGGGTTGAAAATTCTTTTCTATAGGGATGTTGAACATTGGCCCCTAATGTCTTCTGGCATGTAGGGTTTCTGCAGAGAGATCCACTGTTAGACAGATGGGTTTCCTTTTGTAGGTAACCTGACCTTGCTCTCTGGCTGCACTTAACAATTTTTTTCTTTGTTTCAATCTTAGTGAATCTGACAATTGTGTGTCTTGGAGTTTCTCTTCTCAAGGAGTATCTTAGTGGTGTTCTCTGTATTTTCCTGAATTTGAATGTTGACCTGTCTTGCTAGGTTGGGGAAGTTCTCCTGGATAATATTCTGAAATGTGTTTTCCAACTTTTTCCCATTCTTCATGTCACTTTCAGGTACACTAATCAATCATAGGTTTTGTCTTTTCACATAGTACCATATTTCTTGGAGGTTTTGTTTGTTCCTTTTAATTCTTTTTTCTCTAATCCTATCTTCATGCTTTATTTCATTTAGTTGATCTTCAGTCTCTGATATTCTTTCTTCCACTTGCTTGATTTGACTATTGACACTTGTGTATGCTTTATGAAGTTCTTGTGCTGTTTTTCAGCTCGATCAGGACATTTATGTTCTTTTCTAAATTGGTTATTCTAGTTAGCAGATTCCCTTACCTTTTATCAACGTTCTTGGGTTGATTTAGAACATGCTCCTTTATCTCAGATAAGTTCGTGATTACCCACATTATGAAGCCTACTTTTGTTAACTTGTCAAACTCATTCTCCATCCTATGTTGTTTCCTTGCTGGAGAGGTATTGTGATCTTTGGAAGAAAAGAGGCATTCTGGTTTTTGAGACTGTGAGAATTTTGGCACTGGTTTTTCCTCAATTTCATGGATTTATCTACCTTTCATCTTTATGTTGATGATCTTCAGATGGGTTTTTTGCAAGGGCATCTTTTTTGTTGATGTTAATGTTAATTGCTTTCTGTTTGTTAGATTCCTTTCTAACAGTCATGCGTCTCTTCTGCAGGTCTGCTGGAGGTCCACTCCAGACACCGTTTGCTGGGTATTACCATCAGAGGCTGCAGAACAGCAAAGATTGCTGCCTGCTCCTTCCTCTGGAAGCTTCATCCCTAAATGCATAAAATGAGACATTTCCAGCACTTAAAATGCTTTAATATCTTTGTCTAACATTGCCAGACATAATTTTGTACTGTAAAATTGTCTTCATACTTTTATGCTTTCATTGATCACAAATGGACAATCATCATTTTTTTCTTTCTGTTTTGAGTTAAACTTAATTGTCTGGGCCTTCATTTTAGGAAACATAGACAATAAAAGGGCACTATCTCTACTGAAATCAGATGATGTTATGTCAGTTTTCACAAAAAATTGAAATATGCTTATCATACTTGTGAATATAAGTATTAATAAACATTACAAATTTGAAACTTTCAGAGACTGTATGAATACAAAATTCAGATTTTTTAAAATAAAAAGGGAATGTTATGTCTTTCAAATTTTGCAAATGTTTTCTCATACTGAAAAATTTTACTCTTACAAATACAGAGAACACTTAATAAAATTTAGTCTATTAATAAAATATTAAATATTAAAACCAAAATTTAAGTCATGGCAATCATGCTTAATATTACAAGCTCCTATACCTGTAATGTAGACACTGACTATACAAAAATGTATAAAATGACAACAAAATTTCCAGACAGAATATTACAATCAAAGAAGTATTGGCATTAGCATTAATGTAATGTAATATAACAGAATCATTTTTATGATCATTTGATAAAAGTAATGTAATTTTAAATGGTGAAAATCTCATGTTTTCTGACATCTTAATTTTAAATTGTCATAAATATTATAAGTATACTAAGGTACTTTTAAATGTAAAAGAACAGAAGAATTATTACATTCCTCAAAATTGGTTTTGATTTCTTGTTGTAAAGTATAAAATTTAATCTAAGAACATTGTAAATTAAGCTGAGAAAAATAAGAAACAGTAAAACACAATTGCAACTCAAGTAGAATACTACAAAATTGCCAAAATTCTTTTAAATTTAATACATTGATGACCTCATGAGATTCATAAAATTAATCTTTTTATATGGAAATATCTACTGTACTTAATTATTATTCACTGAAATATGAATTACGAGAAGATAATTCTTCCAGCTCTTCACTAAAAAAACCTGCCTCATTCTATCACTCACCTCAGTCTTGCACTTTCACTGCCAATAATGCTGACAGATAGACATTTACCCAGATAAGTCCTGGAGTGTGTCAACATATGAAGGATGACTCTCCCAAGATATCTTTATAAGAAGAAAATGCCATCAGCTCATCTCCCTCCAGGCCTATAGTTTTTATGTCAGCTTAAGAAGCAGGTCAAGACCAAGACATATTATTACGGAAAAGGAAGTCACCCAAGGGAAAAAGAAAATGATCTAATTGTGGAAAACACAATAGGAACAGCTGTGCTCCTAACTTTTTCATATGTGAGCTCATCTACTTTGGCCCAGTGGATTCCATGTCCTCAGTACTTCTAAACAACCCATGTTTCTCAATAATCCAATCTTCAAAATGAGTTGTTTGCTTTTCTGTTCCTTTGTTAGTCTGCTGGTGATGATGGCTTCCAGTTTTATCCATGTCCATGAAAACGACATTATCTCATTTCTTTATATGGCTACATAGTATTCTATGGTATACACATAGCACATTTTCTTTATCCAGTTTATCACCGATGGGCATTTGGGTTGGTTTCATGTCTTTGCTATTGTAAATAGTCCTGCCTTGAACATACATGTGAATGTGTCATTATAGTAGAAAGATTTATAATCCTTTTGTTATATACCCAGTAATGGAATTGCTGGGTCAAATGTTATTTCTAGTTCTAGAGCCTTGAGGAATCACCACACTGTCTTCCACAATGATTGAACTAATTTACATATCCGCCAACAGTGTAAAAGCATTCCTATTTCTCTACAGCCTCACCAGAATCTATTGATTCCTGACTTTTTAATAATCGCCATTGTGAGTGGTGAGAGATTGGTATTACATTGTGGTTTTGATTTGCATTTCTCTAATTCAGCGATGTTGAACTTTTTTTCATATGTTTGTTGGCCACATAAATGGCTTCCTCTGAGAAGTGTCAGTTTATATTTTTGGCTCACTTCTTGATGGGTTGTTTGGTTTTATTCTTGTAAATTTGCATATGTTCCTTGCAGATTCTAGAGATTAGATCTTTGTCAGTTGAGTAGATTGCAAAAATTTTCTCCCGTTCTGTAGGTTGCCTGTTCACTCTGATGATAGTTTCTTTTGCTGTGCAGAAGCTCTTTGGTTTAATTAGATCCTATTTGTCAATTTTGGCTTTTGTTGCAATTGCTTTTGGCGTTTTTGTCATGAAGTGTTTCCCCATGCCTATGTCCTGAATGGTATTGCCTAGGTTTTCTTCTAGTGTTTTTATGGTTTTTAGGTCTCATGTTTAAGTGTTTAATTAATTCATCTTGATTTAGTTTTGTGTAAGGAGTAAAGACAGGGTCCAGTTTCAATTTTCTTCATATGGATAGCCTGTTCTGCAAACACCATTTATTAAATAGGGAATCCTTTCCCCATTACTTGTTTTGTCAGGTTTGTAAAAGATCAGATGGCTGTAGATGTGTGGTGTTATTTCTGAGGTCTCTCTTCTGTTCAATTGATCTATATATCTGTTTTGGTACCAGTACCATGCTGTTTTGGTTACTGTAGCTTGTAGTATAGTTTGAAGTCAAGTGGTATGATGCCTCCAGCTTTCTTCTTTTTTCTCAGGATTGTCTTGGCTATATAGGCCTTTCTTTGGTTCCATATGAAATTTGAGGTAGTTGTTTGCTAAATCTGTGCAGAATGTCAATGGTAATTTGATGGGAATAGCATTGAATCTATAATTTACTTTTTGTAGCGTGGTCATTTTCACAATATTGAATTTTTTTCTATCCATGAGGATGGAATGTTTTTCCACTTGTTCGTGTTCTCTTTTATTTCCTTGAGAAGTGATTAGTACTTCTTTTTGAGAAGATCTTTCACATCTTTCATTAGCTGTATTCCCGGGTATTTTATTGTCTTTCCTGCAGTCCTGAATGGGAGTTCATTCAAGAACTTGCTCTCTGCTTGTCTATTGTTGGTGTATAGAAATGCTTTTGATTTTAGCACATTGATTTTGAATCCTGAGACTTCACTGAAGTTGCTTATCAGCATAAGAAGTTTTCAGGCTGAGACCATGGGGTTTTCTAAATATAGAATCACTTAACCTGCAAACAGAGATGATTTGACTTCCTCTCTTCCCATTTGAATATACTTTATTTCTTTCTGTTGCCTGATTGCCCTGGCCAGAACTTACAATACTATGTTGAATAGGAGTGGTGAGAGAGGTCATCCTAGTCTTTACTGATTTTCAAAGGGAATACTTTCAGGTTTTGCTCATTCGATAGGATATTGGCTGTGGGTTTGTCATAAATATCTCTTTATTTTGAGATATGTTTTATTAATACCTAGATTATTGAGAGTTTTTAACATGAGTGGAAGTTGAATTTTATCAAAGGCCTTTTCTGCATCTATTGATATAATCATGTGGTTTTGATCTGTTTCTGTTTATGTGATGGATTACATTTATTGATACGTTTTTTGAACCAGCCTTGCATCCTAGGAATGAAGCTGATTTGATGTGCTGCTGAGGTCGGTTTGCTAGTATTTTATTGAGAATTTTTCATCGATGTTCATCAGGCATATTCGCCTGAAGTTTTCTTTTTTTTGGGCGGGGGAGGTTTCAGCCAGGTTTTGGTGTCAGGATAATGCTGGCTTCATAAAAGGAGTTACAGAGGAGTCCCTGCCTTTCTATTGTTTGGAATAGTTTCAGAAGGAATGGTACCAGTTCTCTTTTTACCTCTAGTAGAATTTCACCGTAAATTTGCCTAATTCTGGGATTTTTGTGGTTGATAGGCTGCTGATTACAGCCTCAATTTCAGAACTTGTTATTGGTCAATTCACATAATCGACTTCTTTCTTTTTTAGTCATGTGAGGGTGTATGTGTCCAGAAATTTATCCATTTCTTCTAGATTTTTTAGTTTATTTGCATAGCAGTGTTTATAGTATTATCCAATGGTAGTTGGTATTTCTATGGAGTCACTGGTGATATCCCGTTGTCATTTTATTTTTTTTATATTGAATTCTTACCTCTTTTCTTCCTTATTTGTCTAACTGGTGCCCTATTTATTTTTTCAAAAAACCAGCTCCTGAATTCATTTATTTTTTATAGGGTTTTTCATATCTCTGTTTCCTTCAATTCTGCTCTGATCTTAGTTGTTTTTTGTCTTCTGCCAGCTTTTGAATTTCTTTGCTTTTGCTTCTCTAATTCTTATTATTGTGATATTAGGGTGTTGATTTGAGATCTTTCTAGCTTTCTGTTGGAGTATTTAGTACTATAAACTTCCCTTTTAACACTGGAAAGCCATTTTTCATAAATTCTCAAATTTTCCATGATCTGCAACTTTAGGTACATAGTAAATATATGTAACCAGATGCTTGACTGAGCTTACTAAGAACCTCTTTCCTGTGACAAGGTGGCATGCCTCTCAAGATGACAATCTCAGGAAGCAGAATGTGAAAAGGACTGTGATCTGTTCTCAGTGGAGAGCCACCCAACTATCCCTCAACTGCACACATTGATCTTAATGTGCATCTTTCTAGAAGGGAGCTGTAACCAGCATAGCACTGAGTCTTGCTCAAGGCCTGCTGTAACTACTACCTGGCTACCACTTATATTCACTCAAGGCTCTATAATTTACAGGTTGTGAAACCAGCCAGGTTTGTGTCACTCTTTAGGGGAGTGAGTTTTCCCATGTTCAACTGAATCCAGGGATCCTATCTGAGGGCCAGGGATTGGAGTTAAAAAACTTATAAATTTACCTGATGGTTAATTCTACTGTGGCTAAGCTGGCACTCAAACCACAAGACAAACCACTCTTTGACCTTTTTTCTATAGGCAGCAGAGTTTCTCTTTGTGGCCACCACCACCACTACCCCAGGTAAGTATCTGCTAAGTCACTGCCAATGTTTACTTAAAGCCTAAGAGCTCTTCAGTTAAATGGTTGTGAAACCTGCCTGGCATAGGACTCACCATTCAGGGCAGTGAGCTTCCATCTAGCCCAGGGCCAGTCTATAAATGCTGTCTAAGAGCCTAGGCCTGGACTTGACAACCCATGAGCCCACTTGATTCTCTACCCCATTGTAGCTAAAGTCCCACCTAAGGTGCCAGACAACAGACCTTTGCTTTTTCTTCTTCTTTGCTCAATCAGAAAGTCTTTCGCCATAGCCACCACAGCTGGGAATGTGTTGGCTCACAGCTGAAGCCAGCATATCACATAATCTAGGTCCATGGTATACTACCTGGGTATTGCTGTTGGTTATTCAGGGATTAAGTGTTCTGTACTCAACAGGTGATGAATCTTGCCAAAACTAAGTCCTTCTGTTGAAGGCCTGAAGGCAGTGGGTTTCCTTCTGTACTAAAGGGTTTCTAGAAATGTCATCCATGAGCTAGAGGGTGGAATGGGAGCCTCCCAACTCTGCCTACTGTCCTAACCAACTGTGGATGAGCTGGTATCCAAGATGCAGGATGATGTCTTCTTTACTCCTCAATCTCCTCTACTCAACCAGAAGGAAAGAATCACTGTTGTTATTGCCAGCTAAGCTGGCTGAGTTTGGGGGACAGATAGCAGAAGTCCTCCCTTAGCCAACCTGTCTGGTGTCTCCCTAGTTGATATGCCACCCTAATCCACTGGCTCTTAGACCAACCCAGCACTAGGAGTTGTCTAGGAATTGCAATACTTGTGTCCTAGATAGTCTTTCAAGTTTTCCTAGGATCCCAGAGCACTTTTGTCTGCAGTGGAAAGGCCTACCAAGAAGCACAAGTTCTGACTGCTGGGATAAGGTAATCCCCTCTGGCTAGAACTGGCCCAAATTGACGAGCTCTACTGAACCCAACATGGCTTTGGTCTCTGCTGTGACAGGGAAGCACTGAGTTTAATGTAAAGTCTCCCAATTGCTGCATTCTCACTCCTCGCAAATGCAGAGACTGTATGTCAGCACTGCAATACCACTGTCAGAGACTTGGGGGGGGGGTGTGGTGTTGGTGATTCAAGACTGTTTCTCCTACCTACCTTCTTCAGTGCCTCTTTCAGCAATATAAAGTTAAAACAAGATACAGAGGGTTTTGGTTTTGGAAGGTGCTTTTTTGTGCATAGTTGTTGAAATTTGGTGTTCCTGTTGGGGGAATGTATGGTGTAGGCTTCTATTCTGTCTTACTCCACCTGGGTGGAGTATTGTGTTTTTATGTCTGTTAGTTTAAACTGGCCCATAATGTTGTTCAAGTTCTCTATTTTGTTGATTTTCTGTTTAGTTGCACTACTCATTTTTTTCTTTACATAAATTATGAGACAAAAATGCAACTTTATTACATGCATAGATCACATAGTGGTCAAGTCAGGGCTTTTGGATAGCCATCACCCAGATAACATACAATATAGCCACTAAGTAATTTTTCATCAACCATCATCCTTCTCACTGTGTGGATTCTTTATTATTGAAAGTGAAATATTTACATTTCCTAGTATTATTGTAGAGCCATTCATTTCTTACTTTCATTCTGTCAATGTTGGCTTCTTATATTTTGTAGCTTTGATGTTCAGTGCACTTCTGTTTATAATTGTTATATGTCCTTGGTGAAATAATCCTTTACATAGGACAACCTTTTTGTCTTTTATGAGTTTCAGACTGAAGTCTTTCTGTTTGGATGTGAGTAGAGCCACCCCATCTTTCTTTTGGGTATTGTTTGCATGAGATGTATTTTTCCATTCTTTCACTTTGATTCTATATGAGTTTTTGAATCTAAAGTTAGTTTCTTGTAGCCACTGTATAGTTTGATCCTTTTGTAAAATTTATTTTTCCAATTTGGATCCTTTGTTTTGAGAGTTTACTTTATACTTAAAGTAATTGCTAATAGAGAAAAAACTTACATTGTATTATTTCCTGTTATCTTTATGTTTTTGTTTTTTTCAATTTTTCATCCCTGCTTTCCTATTTTGTTTATTTGTTGTGACACATTTTTATTCTCTTATTCCCTTTTGTGTATACTCTATAAATATTTTGTTTGTCATTAGTATAGAAATTGCATACAACATTTTAAAAGTATGAAAATATGTCTTAAATATAAATCAACCTAAATTATGTACAAAACTATAATCTTGTGTGTCACCTCCTCTTTTTATGTATTGATGTCACCAATTGCATATTTATTTTTGTGTACTTATTAACATACATTCATGATTATCCTTATTCATTGTTTCAAAAATCTCTTTTAAGTAAAAATAGTTAGAAATCAATATTACTATAATAGTTTTAAAAATATTTGTCAAATACTTCCACTAGGGAACTTCTGCCAACATGGCCTAATAGGAACAGTTCCGGAGCACCGTTTCCAGTGAGAGTGATGCAGAAGGTGAGTGATCTCTGCATTTCCAACCTAGGTACCACGTTCATCTCAATGGGATGGGTTAGACAGTGGGTGTAGCCCCAGGAGGGCAAACCAAAGCAGGCTAGGGTGTTGCCTCACCTGGGAAGTGCAAGGGGCTGAATAACTCCTTTTCCTAGCCAAGGGAAGCCATTAGGGACTTTTCTGGACATTCCAGCACTCTGGTTCAGTTTTCCCATGGTCTCTACAACTCGCACACCAGGAGATTCTTGCCAGCACCTACAACACCTGCATGCTGGATTTCCAGCACAAAACTGGGTAGCTGTTTTGGGTAGCTGTTTTAGCTGGTACCTGGAATGCCAGTGAGGCAGAATCACTTTTAAAAAGGGTGCTGAAGGCAGGGAGCCAAGTGATCTGGCTCGGCAGGTCCCACCCCGACAAAGATCAGCAAGCTGAGACCCACGGGCTTGAAATCCTCGCAGCCAGCACAGCAGTCTGAGCTCCACCTGGGATGGTCAGTTTGGTGAGAGGGAGGGTCGTCTGCTATTACTAAGGCAATTGTAACCTTGCCTGTGTGCCTGAGTAAACAAAATCGCTTGGAAGATTACACAGCAGCTCGGCAAAGCCCACAGCAGTTCAGCAAGGCCTCTGCAGGCAGACTGTGACTAGACGCCCTTCTTCCTTGCAGCACATCTCTGAAAAAAGGCAGCAGCCCATCAGGGACTTATAAATAAAGCCCCAACTTCCCTAAACAGAGCACCTGGGAAAAGGGGCAGTTGTCAGTTTCACTTCAGCAGAAATAAAAAGGGAGCAATAGAGCTCCCAGCACAGCACTTGAGCTCTGACAAGGGAGAGATTGCCTTATCAAGTGGCTGCCTGACCCACATATATCCTAAGAGACACCCCATACAGGAGAGCTCTTGCTGACCTCTGGCAGATACCCTTCTGGGACAAAGCTACCAGAGAAAGAAACAGGCAGCAACTCTTGCAGTTCTGCAGCCCCCGTGGGTGATTCCCAGGCAAGCAGCGTCTGGAGTGGACTGCCAGCAGTCCTGCAGCAGAGAATCCTATTAGATACAAAAGTAAGAAATGGAAAGAAATAGGTTCAATATCAACAGAAAGGACGTCCGATTAGAAACAACATCTGAAAGTCACCAACTTCAAAAACCAAATATAGATAAATCCACGAAGATGGGAAGAAACCAGCACAAAAAGGCAGAAATTGCCAATAAACCAAAATGCCTCTTCTCCTCCAAGGGATCACAACTCCTTACCAGCAAGGGAAGAAAACTGGATGGAGAATGAGTTTGACAAATTAACAGAAGCAGGCTCCAGAAGGTAGATAATAACTAACTTATTCGAGCTAAAGAAGCATGTTCTAACTCAATACAAGAAACGAAGAACCTTAAAAAAAGGATTGACAAAATGCTAACTAGAATAACTGGTTTAGAGAAGAACATAAATGACTTGAGGGAGCTAAAAAACACAGCACAATAACTTCACAAAGCATACACAAGTTTCACTAGCTGAATTGATCAAGGAGAAAATATACCAGAGATTGAAGATAAACTCAATGAAGTAAAATGAGATTGCAAGATTACAGAAAAAAGAGAAAAGAAATGAAAAAAACCTCCAAAAAATAAGAGATTATGTGAAAAGACCAAATGTGTTTTTTATTGGTGTACGCAAATGTGATAAGGAGAATGAAACCAAGCTGGAAATCACTCTTCAGATATTATCCAGGATAACTTTCCCAATCTAGCAAGTCAGGCCAACATTGAGATTCAGGAAATACAGAGAATACCACAAAGTTATTCCTCAGGAACGGCAACCCCAAGGCACATAATTGCCAGATTCACCAGGGTTGTAATGAAGGAAAAAGTACTAAGGGCAGCCAGAGAGAAAGGCCAGGTTACCCACAAAGGGAAGCCCATTTGACTCACAGCGGATCTCTCAGCAGAAACCCAACAAGCCAGAAGAGAGTGGGGGCCGTATTCAACATCCTTATTGAAAACAACTTCAACCCAGAATTTCATATCAAACCAAACTAAGCTTCATAAGCAAAAGAGAAATAAAATATTTTATGGACAAGCAATTGCTGAGAGATTTCATCAGAACAAGGCCTGACTTACAAGAGCTCCTGAAGGAAGCACTAAACATGGAAAGGAACAACCAGTGCCAGCCACTGGAAAAACATATCAAATTGCAAAGACCATCAACACAGTGAAGAAAGTGCATCAACCAGTGGGCAAAACAACCAGCTAGCATCAAAACGACAGGATCAAATTCACACATAACAATATTAACCTTAAATGTAAATGGGCTAAATGCCCTAATCAAAAGACACAGACTGGAAAACTGGATAAAGAGTCAAGACTCATCAGTCTCCTGTATTCAGGAGATCCATCTCATATGCAAGACACACATAGGCTCAAAATAAAGGGATGGAGGAAGATTTACCAAGCAAATGAAGAGCGAAAAAAGCAGGGGTTGCAATCCTACTCTCTGATAAAACAAGCTTAAAACAAAGAAAGATCAAAAGAGACAAAGAAAGGCATTACATAATGGTAAAGGGATCAGTGCAACAAGAAGAGCTAACTCTCCTAAATATATATGCACCCAATACAGGAGCACCCAGATAAATAAAGCAAATACTTAATGACCTACAAAAAGACTTAGACTTCCACACAATAATAGTAGGAGACTGAAGACTCCACTGTCAATATTAGACAGATTGATGAGACAGAAAATTAAGGATATCCAGGACTTGAACTCAGATCTAGACCAAGCAGACCTAAGAGACATCTACAGAACTCTCCACCCCAAATCCATAGAATATACATTCTTCTCAGCACCACATCTCACTCAAAAATCGACCACATAATTGGAAGTAAATCACTCCTCAGCAAATGCAAAAGAACAGAAATCATAACAAACACTCTCTAAGACCTCAGTGCAATCAAAGTAGAACTCAGGATTAAGAAACACACTCAAAACCGCACAACTACACAGAAACTGAACAACCTGCTACTGAATGAATACTGGACAAACAATGAAATGAAGGCAGAAATAAAGATGTTCTTTAAAACCAATAAGAACAAAGACACAACATACCAGAATCTTTGGGACACATTTAAAGCAATGTCTAGAAAAAAAATTATAGCACTAAATGCCCACATGAGAAGAGAGGAAAGATCTAAATTCAACACCCTAACATCACAATTAAAAGAACTAGGGAGAAAGATCAAACAAATTCAAAAGCAAGCAGAAGACACGCTATAACTAAGATCAGAGCAGAACTGAAGGAGATAGAGACACACACACAAAAAAAAAAACCTTCAAAAAATTAAAAATCTGGGAGCTGTTTTTTTGAAAAAAATATTAAAAAAATAGACCACTAGCCAGACCAATAAAAAAGAAAAGGGAGATGAATCGAATAGTTGCAATGAAAAATGGAAAAGGGGATATCACCACTGATCCCACATAAATAGGAACTACCATGAGAGATTACTACAAATACCTCTATGCATATAAACCAGTAAATTTAGAAGATGTGGTTACATTCTGGGACATGTACACTCTCCCAAGATGAAAACAGGGAAAAGTTGAATCCCTGAGTAGACCAGTAACAAGGTCTGAAATTGAGGCAGCAATTAATAGCCTACCAAACGAAAAAAGTGCAGAACCAGACGAGTTTACAGCTGAAATCGACCGGAGGTATAAAGAGGACCCGGTACCATTTCTTCTGAGATTATTTCAAACAACACACAAAAAAAGGGAATCCTTCCGAGTTCATTTTATGAGACCAACATCATCCTGATGCCAAAACCTGGCAGACACACAAGTAAAAAAGAAAATTTTAGTTCAATATCCATGATGAACATTGATGCAAAAATCTTCAATAAACTACTGGCAAACCAAATCCAACAGCACATCAAAAAGCTTATCCAGCATGATCAAGTTGCCTTCATCCCTTGAATGCAAGGCTGGTTAAACATACACAAATCTAAACCAAAGACAAAAACCACGTGTTTATCTCAGTAGACGCAGAGAAGGCCTTTGACAAAAATCAACAGCCTTTATGCTAACAACTCTAAATAAACTAGGTATTGATGAAATGTATCTCAAAATAATAAAAGCTATTTATAACAAACCCACAGCCAATATCATACTGAATGGACAAAAACTGGAAGCAGTTCCATTGAAAGCTAGCACATGACAAGGGTGCCCTCTCTCACCACTCCTATTCAGCATAGTATTGGAAGTTCTGGTTAGAGCAATCAGGCAAGAAAAAGAAATAAAGGGTATTTATCCAATTAGGAAAAGAGGAAGTCAAATTATCTCTATTTGCAGGTGACATGATTGTATATTTAGAAGACTCCATTGTCTCAGGCCAAAATCTCCTTAGGATGATAAGCAACTTCAGCAAAGTCTCAGGATACAAAATCAATCTGCAGAAATCACAAGCATTCCTATACACCAAAAAAAAAGACAGAAAGCCAAATCATGAGTGAACTCCCATGCACAATTGCTGCAAAGAGAATAAAATACCTGGAAATACAACTAACAAGGAATGTGAAGGATCTCTTCAAGCAGAACTACAAACAACTACTCAAGGAAATAAGAGAGGACACAAACAGATAGAAAAATATTTGATGCTCAAAGTTAGGAAGAATCAACATTGTAAAAATAGCCATACCACCCAAAGTAATTTACAGATTCAATGCTATCCCCATGAAGCTACCATTGACCTTCTTCACAGAATTGGAAAAACCACCTTAAACTTCATATGGAACCAAAAAAGAACCCACATAGCCAAGACAATCCTAAGCAAAATAAACAAAGCTGGAGGCTTCAAACTATACTACAAGGCTACAGTAATCAAAACAGCATGGTACTGCTACCAAAACAGAGATATAGACAAATGGAACAGAACAGAGGCCTCGGAAGTAGCACCACACACCTACAACCACCTGATCTTTGACAAACCTGACAAAAATAAGCAGTGGGGAAAGAACTCCCTATTTACTAAATGGTATTGGGAGAAGTGGCTAGCCATATGCAACAAACGGAACCTGGACCCCTTCCTTACACCTTATACAAAAATTAACTCCAGTTGGATTAAAGAGCTAAACATAAGACCTAACGCCATAAAAACCCTAGAAGAAAACCTAGGCAACATCATTCAGGACATAGGCATGGTCAAGGACTTCATGACTAAAACACCAATAGCAATGGCAACAAAAGCCAAAATAGACAAATGGGATCTAATTAAACTTAAAAGCTTCTGCACAGCAAAAGAAACAATCATTAGAGTGAACTAGCAGCCAACAGAATGTGAAAAACTTTTTGCAATCTAGCCATCTGACAAAGGGTTAATATCTAGAATCTACAAATAATTTTTAAAAATTTGCAAGAAAAAACAAGCATCCCCATCAAAATATGGGCAAAGGATATGAACAGACACTTTTCAAAAGAAGACATTTATGGAGCCAACAAACATATAAAAAATGCTCAGGCTGGGCGCGGTGGCTCACGCCTGTAATCCCAGCACTTTGGGAGGCCGAGGTGGGTGGATCATGAGGTCAAGAGATCGAGACCATCCTGGTCAACATAGTGAAACCCCGTCTCTACTAAAAATACAAAAAAATCATCTGGGCATGGTGGCACATGCCTGTAATCCCAGCTACTCAGGAGGCTGAGGCAGGAGAATTGCCTGAACCTAGGAGGCAGAGGTTGCAGTGAGCTGAGATCGCGCCATTGCACTCCAACGTGGGCAACGAGCGAAACTCCGTCTCAAAAAAGAAAAAAAAAATGCTCATCATTACTGGTCATTAGAGAAATTCAAATCAAAACCACATTGAGATACCATCTCACACCAGTTAGAATGGTGATCATTTAAAAAATCTGGAGACAGTAGACACTGAAGAGAATGTGGAGAAATAGAAACACTTTTACACTGTTGGTGGGAGTGTAATTTAGTTTGACCTTTGTGAAAGACAGTGTGGTGATTTTTCAAGGATCTAGAAAGAAAAATCCCCTTAGGCCCAGCAATCCCATTACTGGGTATATACCCAAAGGATTATAAATTGTTCTGCTATGAAGATACATGCACATATATGTTCATTGGGGCACTGTTTATAATAGCAAAGACTTGGAACTGACTCAAATGCCCATCAATGATAGAGTGGATAAAGTCAATGTGGCGTATATACACTGTGGAATACTATGCAGCCATAAAAAAGGATGAGTTTATGTCCTCTGAAGCGACATGGATGAAGCTGGTCATTCTCAGCAAACTGACGTGAGAACAGAAAAACGAACACTGTGTGTTCTCACTCATAAGTGGATGTTGAACAGCGAGAACACATAGACACAGCAACGGTAGCATCACACACCAGGACCTGTCGGGGGAATGGAGGGGCTTTGGGAGGGACTGCAGGGGGTGGGGGGATTGGGGAGGAATAACATTAGGAGAAATACCTAATGTAGATGATGGGGAGATGGATGCTGCAAACCACCATGGTGTGTGTATACCTATATAACAATCCTGCATGATCCGCTCATGTACCCTAAAACTTAAAATACAATTTTTAAAAAAAGAATATTTGTCAATGTGTTTAACTTTACTGGATAACTTCATGTTTTCATATGGCTTGGGGTACTTTTTATAAACCAATTTTTTGTTTTAACCTGAAGGAAGGACTCTCTTTAGCATTTTTGCAGGGCACGTCTAGGGGTAATAAACAACTGCTCTCCAGGTTTTGTTTGCCTGGAAATGTCTTAATTTTTCCCTTATTTTTGTAGAACAATTTGATCAGATGTAGAAGTCTGGCTTTATATTTCTTTGTTTTGTTTTTGGTTGTTTTTTATTTGTTTTGATATTTGTTTTCTTTTAAAACTTGAAATATCATCTCACTACCTTCTTCCTACAATGCTGCTACTGAGAAACCTGCCAGTAATCTTTTCTGTGATTCCTTGCATGTAATAAATCACTGTCCTCTTGTTATTTTCAATATTCTCCTTATGTTTGCCTTTTAACTGCTTGCTTTAAATGTATTGGTGTTAATCTTAGGGTTTATTTTAATTAATATATAGAAAACTTGTATTTTTTTATATCTTTCCTAAAATTTGGGGAATATTCATTCAGTATTTCCTTAAATAAATTTTCTGCCTTTTTCTCTTTCTCTACTCATTCTGGAGTACCCGTAATGCATATGTTGGCCCATTTGATGATGTCTCCTATGTTCCTTTAGTTCTCTTTAATCTTATTCACTATTCTTTCCAAAATAATTTTGTTCTTCAGATTCAATAATTCCAACTTATCTGTATTCCACTTTGCTGACTCTTTCTTCTGCTTAAGTCCATTGTTGCACATTTGTAGTAAATTTTTCTATTTACTTATTGCATTTTTCAACTCTGGTATCTCTCTTTGCTTATTTTTATAATCTCTCTTCGTGAACAACCTCATTTTAATAAATACTGTTTTTCTGATATCCTTTAGTTATTTGTCCATTATTCTTTTAGACATTTGAGAATATTTAAGACAGTTATTTTAAAGTCTTTTTCTAGTAATTAAATGTCTGTGTTTCCGTAAAAGAAATTTTGTGAGTAATTATTTTTCCCTTTCAATGGATTATGTTTTTCACTTTCTTTGCATGCCTTGTAATCTTTTGCCAAAATTTGGTAGGAAGCAAAGCAGCCACATCTCCCATTATTTGTAGATTCATCAGGAAGACATTTACTAATTAGCTGGTCTTTAAGCCTTGAGTTTGTCCTGGGTGAATTAATAAAGAATTCTCACGTATTATCTGGGCCTGTAACTATCTGGGCCTGTGTTGTGGTATTTATTCTTTTCTTCAGTATTTCTTATTTACATTTAACTTTCTTAATTATTTTCAAAAAGTCTTGCCCAAGCTTTTTGCCTGGGCCTTTGATTTGCCATTATATTCCTCTCTAATTCGTATCTGAGGTCTTACTATCCCTCTGCAATTTTTGCATTTCACAGCAGCTCTCTCTCCTTCCAGAGACTCTAATCTGACATCCCAGCTATGCCACCATTCTGTTTAAACTCTAAGTCAAAGGAGACAGAATCCAGTTTTCTGTATAGTCCATTCTTTTTCCTATAATGCATTCCTAGGAATCCTACTGACCACTCCAATTCTGTTTCTGACTCAATATCGTTAGAGTTGCCCTACATGCAAGGTAAAGAAAATTTTCACACGGGACTGCCCGCAAACACCGCAAACAGTTTGCCTTTCTTTCTTTCCTTCTTTCCTTCTCCCTTTCTCTCTTTCTTTCTTTCTCCCTCTCTCTCTTTCTTTCTTCTTTCTTTCCTTCCTTTTTCTTTCTTTCTCTTTCTTTTTTTCTTTCTTTCATTCTTTCTTTTCTTTCTTCTTTTTCTTTCTTTCTCTTTCTTTTTTCTTTTTTTTTAATGTCATTATAAGTGGAATTGTTTTCTTCATTTTATTGTTATTGTTGGTTACCTTTATTTAAAGTACAATTTACATTAGTATGTGGTTCTTATATCTCAGGACACTGATAACATTGTTTATTAGTTCTAGTGGTATTTTAGTGAGTGTTTTTCATATTTTTTTGTAGAAGATTTTGTTACTTGCAAGAAAAATAGCTCTGCATTTTTTCACAGTATGGAAAAATGTATTTATCTCTTGTAAAGTTTCTCCAGCTAATACCTGCAGTACAGTGCTGGATAAACTATTTAATGTGGAAATTCTTGTCCTCTTCCCAATTTTATGGGTGAAGTAGCATCACTACCATTGGAAAAGTAAATTGTTAAAATCATGATGAAAAACGGTATAGAGCTTCATCTAAAAATTAAATATAAAATCATTTGATCCAGAAATCTCACTTCTGGGTATATAATCTAAAAAATAAAATCACTATCTTCAAGACATACCTTCATTCTTATTTATTAAAGCATTATTTACAACTGACAAGATATGAAGGCAACTGGATGTGGTGGTTCACACCTATAGTCCCCATGCTTTCGGAGGCTGGGATGAAAGGATTGCTTGAGGCCAGAAGTCCAAGAACAGCATGGGTAACGTAACAAGACTTTATCTCTACAAATAAGCTGGGCATGTTTGTACACACTTGTCATCCTAACTGAGGTAGGAGGATTATTTGAACCTAGAAGCTTGATGTTACAATGAGCTAGAATCATGTCGCTGCTCTCCTGCCTGGACAACAGAGAGAGACTCTATCTCCAATAATAAAACTATTCAGGCCTTTAAAGGAAGAGAAAATCTTGCCATTTGAAAAAACATAGATCAATCTTGAGGACATTATGCTGAATAAAGTAAGCCAGACACAGAAGATGAACACTGAATTATCTATGTTACACAGAGAATTTTTAAAAGGGTTTGTATATAATTATGTAAAGTAGAATGTTGATGACCAGAAGATGGCGTTTGTGGTAATGAGGTATTGGTCAAATGGTGCATAACTGAATTGTATGAATGCTACGGATCTAATGAACAGCATGGAGACTAGAGTTATTAATAAGGTATTATAAAAGGGAATATTATTAAGACTATAGATCTTGGCCAGGTGCAGTGGCTCACGCCTGTAATCCCAGCACTTTGAGAGGCTGAGGTGGGCAGATCACAAGGCCAAGAGATCGAGACCATCCTGACCAACAAGGTGAAACCCTGTGTCTACTAAAATACATAAAATTAGCCAGAGGTTGTGGTACATGCCTGAGTCCCAGGTACTTGGGGGTCTGAGGTGGGAAATCACTTGAACCAGGGAGGAAGAGATTACAGTGAGCTGAGGTCGAGCCACTGCACTCCAGCCTGGTGACAGAGCAAGATTTTGTCTCAAAAAAAAAGTAAAATAAAATAGATCTTAAATGTTCTAACCACACACAGACAAAATAAAATAACTATAGGAAGTGATGGAAATGTATTTAGCTTGATTGTGGTAATAATTTCACAATATATACATATATAAATCATCACATTATGCATCTTAAATACATATGATTTTATTTATTAATCATTTTCAAATAAAGGTGAGAAAAAAGCATGATCAAAATAATATCTCACCACATGCAAATTTTATTTAAAATGCTTTAAAAATGAATACTAGATTAAACCAAAAATCCAAATTGACATAATTTTTCCGGTCAGAAAAGTTTGAATCGACAAGAATGGCATAAAAGGTAGAATTGGATATTTAGCTAGAGCATCTTTTATAAATAAAAGTGGATAAAAATCAAAAGTACAAATACTGAGAAACTTCACTACCATTGGCACATTGTAAAGGGCATACTTCAAGACGACAAAAAAAAATTTTTTTTCTACGGAGGTTAAACGAAGGTAAGTGTGTAAGAGGCTTGATAGGGAAATACCAACTCATGGTGGACACTGAACTAAAGAAATTACATAGTCCTTAAATGCATCCATTTCAAAAATATTTAAATATAATCAAAGGGTGTTCCATACATTTTATTTAAATCAGATAAAATTAATTTTGGATTATCTAAACAATTCATAGGAGAAGATTTTATTTTTTAGAAATTTTTTTATTGCTAACTTGTTAAAAGTTTGTAGCACTCTGATTGCATGTTTTGAAGAGTATCACCTAGTCTTCTATCAGAGCTGATTTGTACAAGTGGAGCAACAGTAGCATAGGCATTGACCACCAGGTTGTGCACATTCAGGACGACTGGGTTTTACATCCATAACAAGTTTGAAGAGGATGAGATTATGACCTCCACTGAATACATGACCACAAAGAAACTGACCAGCAACACGATGGTCTGAGTTGCTTTTTTCTCTGGTGAGGATCTTGGACATAGATTGGTGCTGTGGAGGCGCTGGGATCGCCTCTGATGCCTGGACAAAAGGATCACCATGTACGTGCCTGAGAGAAGGGTAACTCCTAAAAGGCAGAAATCTCTTGATATTGTCAGAGTGAAAAACACTCCCCTGATGATGTAGTTCATGGGAGAAAGTGAGCAGTATGTAGTGATCTGAAGCAGATTGGTCTGGGACATGTTGGAAGAAACCACAGTGAAGAGCATTATATTACTACTGAAAGACAAATTGAGTGGCCAAAACAAATAGATGACACTGACAATGTTATTTGTGAATTTATGTTTAAATCTTGCCAACCAGGCATTTCTAGGGCTGATGGTGTTGGCTTGGTGGACACTCAGGAGGCAGGTGGTACAGATACTTAGGCCCCTCATCACTCTATTTATGTAGAACAATGACTTACATTTGAAGTCATTCTCAAAATGTAGTGATTCAAGCAGATCTCGAGGCAAAGCATCCACTACAGTGAGGAGCATCAGTACATGAATGAAGGCCAAGTGACAGCTGATCAGGTCATGGGGCTTAGGTTTGTGATGCTGAAGGAATGTAAAAATATGGAAGAAAAGACATAAGCTGTTGGCTGAAAGTCCAATGGCAGCTTGGGACAAAAAGACATTTTTAAGCACAAGGTAAGTGGAAAGTGTGTTCATCTTAATGGCAAAGAAACATATATCCTAAGCTGGGAAAAAATAAATTTCACATTACCAATGTCTTTTTCTTTAGTGATCCATATGACCATGACCATTGTAATTTTAGCCACTACCTTTTGATATCTCTGACTAGCTCATATATATTCTGCATAATCCAGCCTTGGCACTATTTTCTACATCAAATAACTCATATACATAAAACATTGACATATCTGTGACTGTGCGGAGTGCACAATTTCTCAAATTCTGTTGTACCAAGGCCTCTCTTTCTAGAAATGATATTATCACTTTATATTTCCTCATTTTATATTTAGCAGACAGAATTGTGAAAGACATAAAATTACTCAATAGGATTTGTACAGTTGAAGTGAATGGTAATCTAAAAAGAATAACTACATTTCTGGCTTTCTCCAAGTTTACTTTCCAAACCTGAGATGTCTTATGGGACTCTCTTCCACTTAGTACAAGATTGTCACCACTCATTTGTCAAGAGAAAAAATCACTTCATTAATCACTTTATCAAAACCATGAGTTTGCATCAAAATAAACTATGTTGATCTTTTCCCTGAGATGTCTCTTACTACAGGGATACTCTCATATACCCAGAAAAAAATACCCTCTCTAATAATGAAGATAATTCCCCTAAGGTTTTCTCAGAATATCTCCAATACCAGAATATCTTGTAAAATTTTACAAAACAATTCTGCCGTTGGTATCTCATGTTACCTAGCTTGAATTCAGGAATCATATTTTAGCAATTGAATTTAATCCAGGACTTAGAACAGTTTAGCTTCATGACGGAGAAATAGAAACCACCATATTCCCTCAGATTCCTATGAGATGAGAGTGTGTCCAACTCTATATTCCAGGTCACTTATCACTCTACTGTCCCATAAATATACGTATGTGGGCAATGCCAAATTTTTGACAATTCACATTTCTGGCTAATAATCAGGAATTGATGGCTGGGGTAAAAATTGCCCCAAAGCTGCATCATATATATGATTTTACATATTTTAATGTCTATATGATGGCATAGTTGGTTAAGTAAATTTTTCAAAGGCTTACTCTAATAAGGGAACACATTTATTTTAGCTGCAAGAACCAAACAGCACAGAGTTCCTAGCATTAAACATTGGCATACTTGGCATGGTTTGGTTCTACTAGCAATTTGGAGCCAGAAACAATTGCCGGATCATGCTGAATTAATAACTTAATGTTCTTCAAATATTAAGCTCACACTCCGGTACCACTAACAGACTAGGTGGATATGGACTACTAATATGTGTACAATGTTTGATGAACTATCTTTATGTAATTTTATTAATATATTTTCTGGGATATAAGCCTAACATTAGAAAGAGACAGTACAAATAATTACATAAAGTGATATCAATAATAAGTTTAGTATTTTTAAAAATTTTTATTGCATTTTAGGTTTTGGGGTACATGTGAAGAACATGTAAGATTGTTGCATAGGCACACACATGGCAGTGTGATCTGCTGCCTTCCTCCC
>NW_016108109.1:160845-218697 GCF_001604975.1 Cebus imitator | reverse complement strand
GTTCCCAAAGGATTTTATTTTTCCTTCCCTTATGAAGCTTAGTTTGGCTGGATAGGAGATTCTGGCTTGAAAGTTCTTTTCTTTAAGGATGTTGAATATTGGTCCCCACTCTCTTCTGGCTTGTAGGGTTTCTGCTGAGAGATCTGCTGTGAGTCTGATGTGCTTTCCTTTGTGGGTAACCCGATCTTTCTCTCTGGCTGCCCTTAGTATTTTCTCCTTCATTTCAACCCTGGTGAATCTGACGATTATATGCCTTGGGGTTGCTCTTCATGAAGAATATCTTTGTGGCATTCTTTGTATTTCCTGGACTTGAATATTGGCCTGCCTTGCTAGGTTGGGGAAGTTTTCCTGGATAATAACCTGAAGAGTACTTTCCAGCTTGGATTCATTCTCTTCATCGCATTCAGTTGCACCTATCAAACGTAGATCAGGTCTTTTCACATAGTCCCACATTTCTTGGAGAGTTTATTCATTCCTTTTACCCTTTTTTCTCTAATCATGCCTTCTCATTTTATTTCATTGAGTTGATCTTCGACCTCTGATATCCTTTCTTCTGCTTGGACAATTCAGCTGTTGAAACTTGTGTATGCTTCGTGAAGTTCTCGTGTTGTGTTTTTCAGCTCCATCAATTCCCTCATATTCCTTTCTAAGTTGTCCATTCTCATTAGCATTTCATCAAATCTTTTTTCAAGTATTTTTCTTCTCTTACTAGCAGCAGATATTCAGCTCATCCCCTCTAATTAATGTCCTTTACTCTGTAAGTAACCAACACACACTATAAAAGACCTGATTGTCTGGAATATGAAAGGATGTGTTTCTCCATAACAATTTGCAAGGCATGGCTACTGAGCCAGGCCACGAAAGGATCATGGTCCCCACAGACTATGGTGTAAAAATAATTCATTACTCATTTTTATCATGCATTTAAAACATTATCTCAAATGCCAGAACTAAACTGAGAGCTGCTTTTGACATATCAAAAAAGTTATTGATCCTTGTCCAGATTTTAACATTTAGAAAAAAAAATAATAATTCTGGCAACTTCATGATGAAAAAATTGTGGGATTTGCAAAAATAGCTTAACCAACTAGGAGTCGTAAAACCAAAGCACTATCAATGTGAAGTTTCTTACATTTTGATCAGAGTGCAATAAAGAATTGAGTTATATTTGTTACATTAAAAAGTTCAAACTCTGAATGCACATTTTGGCTCTCACTGTGCGAAGTGACAACTAGAGATGGCCAGGGCTGAAGACGAAGCCTCTGAGCACTCCCAGGAACAAGCAATGCAGATCGAGTTTACTCTCATTATACCAGCTTTCACCTAGGACTACTGTCAATATTGAAAACCCCAAGGTGTAACCATAATCATCAGTAATGTTAGAGAATTAACACAATTTAATGTAGTAGGAACAAAGAACATCCTAAAGTGTGTGGGCTTGAATCAGACATCTGAAGAACAGAGGATGGGCATAATGAAAGAAAAGAGCCATTTGCAGAAATCCAAGAGCTATTTGCATTGAAGGACTATGTTCCTTTGACTAAAAAGTAGTTAGATAAAAGTCTATTTTCTTATCTTCATGATAACATTTAACTATTACTTTTATAGATAAGAACATTTGAATAGTGATCATTCCACTCTGCCTTTTGTAGATTTAAGAATATAATCTGGCTGGGCGCGTTGGCTTGCTCCTGTAATCCCAGCGCTTTGGGAGGCCCAGGTGGGTGGATCACGAGGTCAGCAGTTCCAGACCAGCCCGACCAACATGGTGAAACCCCATCTCTACTAAAAATACAAAAATTAGCCGGGTATGGCAGTGCATACTTGTAATCCCAGCTACTTGGGAGGCTGAGGCAGGACAATCGTTTGAACCTGAGAGGCGGAGGTTGCAGTGAGCTGAGATCGCACCACCGCACATCAACCTGGGTGACCGAGAAAGACTCTGTCTCAAAAAATTAAAAAAAAAAAAATAATCCATTTGAAAAACTCTTTTATTTTATTTATCATATTAAGTGTTCTTTTAATCACAAATTTTCCTATGTTAGTTGAATCCTCTTTTAAGACTTGTGATTGGTTCTAACAGCAATAAGTAATTTATAGTGTTTTGGGTGCCAACTTGAGAAGGTTGTTGATAAATAGCAATATGTGGCAACCTCAAAAAATCAGCTGGAAAATTCAGAAAAGAAAATCTCTTTATCCAGCAAAATTAGTGCCATAAACAGGTCTTTATAAACTATACAAATGCCAAAAGAATAACTACGTAAACATTAGATATCATTGAATGACTGCAATGCATCAACAGTTCTTTCGAAGTTAAACTTAGCATGGGGTGAAGGTGAAAACAGGACTCTTGCTGACAAGCATATTGGTAATTCCAAGACATTTAATTCTCAGCTTCCTTGGGGAAAGCATTGGCAGGAAAAGTATCACTGCGGAAGTAGGAGGCACAAAAGTCAATGGACAGACATGGTCCCCAGTCATGTGCTGCCAATTTTGAAAAACTCGAAAACTTGTATGGGAACATTTTTCGTTTATATTTTGTTTGGCTGTTTTCTGATCACCCCAACCAAGACGATATAAGTGAGTGTGACACCCTTTTTACCTCAAGAATCGCAAGGCTTTTTTTACTTTAACCATCATGTCCCTGCTTGTTACAGTAAAGAGATTATAAGTCATACTTATTAACTCTGTTAAATATTAAACTTGGAGTAGAAATTTCTAGTGGGAATTGAAATGTGAAGAAATGCATTTTTCCTTTTTATATACACTGATTAAGCACTATTAAGGTTTTTTTGCTCTGACATTATCCTCCCTAAATGCATAAAATGAGACATTTCCAGCACTTAAAATGCTTTAATATCTTTGTCTAACATTCCTAGACATAATATTTTGTACTGTAAAATTTTCTTGATGGTTTTATGCTTTCATTAATCACAAATGGACAATCATCATTTTTTTCTTTCTGTTTGGAGTTACACTTACTCCATTCTGTGGGCCTTCCTTTCAGGAAACAGACAATGGGAGGGCACCATCCCTACTGAAATCAGACATTGCTGACTTGTCAATTTTGATGGAAAAAAAGAAATATGCTTATCGTATTGTGAATATAAGTATCAATAAGCACATTGCAGATTTGAAACTTTCAGAAGTGTATGGATACAAAATTTGTATAATTTTTTAAATAAAATATTCACAAATATTTTATACTGCAAAATGTAGCTCTTAACATTTTAGTCTAATTTAGCATATTAATAAAATATTAAATATAAAAAGTGAATTGAAGTAGGTGTAATTATGCTTAATATTACAAGCTTCTATACCTGTGATACAGATATTAACTATACAAAAATATAATAAGTGACAAAATGAACGTTTCCAGACAGAGTGTAACAACCAGAAAAGTCTCTATATTAGCATTCATGTAACATAATAGAACAAAATAAATTTCATGGTCATTTGCTAAAAGTTAAGTAATGTAAAATGTTGAAAAGTAATCTCAGGTTTTATGATATCTTAATTTCAAATGGTTATAAATATAAATATACTATGGTGTTTTTAAATTTAAAAGAACAAGGAAGAATCAATAAACTCTTCAGAATTAGTTCAGATGACTTGTTTTGAAATATGAAATTTAACCTAACAACATAGTAAGTTAAACTAAGAAAAATACAATACAATTGCCACTCAAATACAATACTTCAAAATTATCAAGATTCTTTTAAGCTTAATACATTTATGCCCTCATAAGAGTCATAAAACTAATCTTCTTTTTTTGGATATATCTAATAGACTTAATTATTATTCATGGGAATGTGAATTATGAGAAGACAACTCTTCAGCTGTTCAATGAAAACATCCTGCCTCATTCTATTACTCACCTGTGTCTTGCTCTTTCACTGTTAATAACGCTGACAGATAGCCATTTATACAGAAAAGTCCTAGAGTGAGTCTGCATATGAAGGATGGTTCTCACTATATATCACTAGAAGAACAGAATGTCATCAGCTCATCTTTCTCCAGGGATATAATTTTTATGTCAACTGAAGAAGGAGGACAAGACCTAGACTTGGAACTTATGGAAAAGAATGTCACCAAAGGGAAAAAGGAAATTATCTAATTTTGGAAAACACAATAGGAACAGCTGTGCTCCAAACTTTTTCATATGTCAGCTCATCTACTTTGACCCAGAGGATTCCATGTTCTCAGTACTTGTAAACAATACATGTCTCCCAATAATCCAACCTTCAAAATGAGCAAAATACAAAGTCAAGTTTCCCAATGTGTCCTTGCTGTTCCAGTGATTCACAGTGTTCTTCAGATGTGTCACTCTGTGGTCTCTTCTCTTTGTGGAAATCAGCAAACTGTTACTTGTATAAGATCTACACAAAGTTTTCCAGAGGATACATCTGTAGTCAGAAGAGCAGATATGGGGGGCAAACGTAGATTGCTTCTCATCCCCACCCCTCCATTACTTTATCCAGGTGTATTTATTGAGAACAGAAGGATTTCTTTATTCCAATTACTGTGAGTTTTCAGTGAGTTTGTGTCTCCGTGCTGTTATCTTAAAAATGCTTCCTATTTCCCGTCCCCTTAGGTTTAACAGAAAGGCTAGAAGAGATGGGAGTTGCTTATGTGCCTTCCCTCACACGGAGGGCTCCTGTGGTCCACAGTTGAATATTTCCCTTCTCACATATTGAATACTAGAGGAGACTGAAGATCAGTATTTCCCTTACCTCAGCTTAGTTAACCTCTGACAAAACCCCAGTATGTGTAACTCTGCTAAAACAGTTTTACTGATGGCAGAGCTTGGTAAGAACCGAGTACACTGAGTGACTTTCAAAATGTGTACATTTGCCTTCCCTGTGCCAGAAACATGATGAGATTTTTCTACCTATATGTGAGAATCTGGCAAGGCTTCTGAAGATAAAACTCTCAAAAATGAAAAGGAGGACCTACGGCTGGCGCCCCTGGAGTTAACTCTTAAACTTGTCCACTCTCAGGCTTCAACGAGCCCTCAATTACAGTGTAGGTTTCCTACCCTAGTAGTGATTGTTACTGAAGTTTTCCTCTTATGGGCTTCTCCTCTGGCAGGTTGTAATTATCTGTACTTGTATGTCTTTCTGTACAATTAGATGGCAGAAGTTTAGCTGAGGACCTCATTTTTTAAATTTTGTTTTTAATAGACTCCATTGTTGTCCATATAGATGGGCTACAGTTTTACTCTGTGTATAATCAAATTACAGGACTTATATTCATCATCTCATACATTTATTAATTTGTGATGAGAACATTCAGAATTCTCTCTTCTAGCTGTTTTAAAATATATAATACAAAAATTTTAACCATAGTCACCCTACTGTGCCCTGGAATAGATTCCTGCTACCTAACTGTAACTTTGTGCTCATCAACCAGTCTCTTCTCGTTCCCTCTTCTCTTGCTCTCTCTAGCTTTTAGTAACCACCATTCCACTCATAATTCTGTGAGATCAACTTTTTAAACTCCATATATTAGTGAACACATGTAGTGTTATCTTTAGATACCTGGCTTATTTCACTTAACACAATGACATTCAGGTTCATACATGTTGCTGCAAAAGACAGAATCTTATTTTTATGACTGGATAGTATTTCATTGTGTATATGTGCCACATTTGTAAATTCATTTATCCACTAATAAACACTTAGCTTGATTTTATGTCTTAGCAATTGTAAATACTACTAGATATGGAAGTGGAGATGTCTCTTCAATATACTGATTACAGTTTGGGGAATATATACCCAGCATTGGAATTGCTGAATCATTTGGTAGTTCTATTGCTATTTTTGGGGATACCTTATACGTCTTTTCCTAATGGCTGTACTAATTGAAATTTCCACCAACAGTGTGTAAGTGTTTCTCTTTATTCACATCTATACCAGCATTTGTACTTTTTTAAAAATTATACTAAGTGAGATAAGATGATATCTCCTTGTGTTTATGATTCATGTTTCCCTGATGGTTGTGATGTGTCTTGTAAAACTTCCGTTTCAATATGCTTGGATTTTATTTTGTTCTCATGATTAATGTATCTGGCTTTGACTTCAGTGCTATGTTCAATAGAAACAATGAAAGTAGACATTCTTACCTTGTTCTTAATCTCATAGAAAAGACATTTATTTATTCATTCATTCATTTATTATTTTTGAGAGAGAATCACACTCGGTTGATCAGGCTGTAGTGCAGTGGTGTGATCTCTGCTCACTGCAACTTCTCCCTCCTGGGTTCAAGCAATTATATTCTCTCAGCCTCCCGAGTAGCTGGGACTACAGGGGCCTGCCACTACACTTGCCTAATTTTTATATGTTTACTAGTAATGGGTTTCACCTTGTTGGTCAGGACAAGGCTTATTTTTTACCACTGTGTATAGTGTTAGCTGTGGGTTTTTAAATAAACATTTTTTCTTTTTTTGAAGTAGTTTTTGTGTTTGTCTAGTATTATTAGTAATTTTTTTCTCTTTTTGAAAATTATACCTTCAGTTCTGGGATACATATGCAGAATGTGCAGGTTTGTTACATAGGTATACATGTGCTACGGTGGTTTGCTGCACACATCAACTGGTCATCTAGGCTTTAAGCCTTGCATGCATTAGTTATTTCTCCTAATGCATGCCCCTCCCCTTGGGCCTCACTCACTAACAGGCCCCAGTGTGTGATCTTCCCCTCCCTGTTTCCAAGTGTTCTCATTGTTCAACTTCCATTTATGAGTGAGAACGTGTGGTGTTTGGTTTTCTGTTTCTGTGTTAGTTTTCTGAGAATGATGGTTTCCAACTTCATTCATGTTCCTCAAAAACACATAAACTCATTTGTGTTTAGGGCTGCATTGTATTCCATGGTGTATTATGTGACACATTTTCTTTACCTGGTCTGCCAATTGATGGGCATTTGGGTTGGTTCCAAGCCTTTGCTATTGTAAATAGTTCTGCAAAAAACATACATGTGCATGAGTCTTTATAGTAGAATGATTTATAATCCTTTGTGTATATACCCAGTAATGGGATTGCTACATCAAGTGGTTTTTCTGGTTCTAAATCCTTAAAAAATTGCCATACTGTCTTCCACAATGGTTGAACTAATTTGTACTCCCACCAAAAGTGTAAAAGCATTCCTATTTCTACACATCCTCTCCAGTATTTGTTGTTTCCTGACTTTTTAATGATTGCCATTCTAACTGGCATGAGATGGTATCTCATGGTTTTGATTTACATTTCTCTAATTACCAGGGATGATTCATACGTTTTCTGGCCACATAAATGTCTTCTTTTGAGAAGTTTCTGTTTGTATCGTTTGTCTACCTTTTGATGGGATTGTTTTGTTTTTTTTTAATTGTAAATTTGTTTAAGTTCTTTGAAGATTCTGAATATTAACCTTTTGTCAGATGGGTAGATTGCAAAAATTTTCTCCCATTCTGTAGGTTGCGTGTTCACTCTGATGATAATTTATTTTGCTGTGCAGAAGCTCTTTAGTTTAGAGACCATTTGTCAATTTTGGAATTGTTTTCTATTGGAATTGTTTTTGGTGTTTTAGTAATGAAGTCTTTGCTCATGCCTATGTCCTGAATGGTATTGCCTAGGTTTTCTTCTAGTGTTTTTATGGTTTTAGGTTTTACATTTAAGTCTTTAATCCATTTTATGTTAATTTTTGTATAAGGTGTAAGGACGGGGTCCAGTTTCAGTTTTTTCCATATGGCTAGCCAGTTCTCCCAACATCATTTATAAGTAGGGAATCCTTTCACCATTGCTTGTTTTTGTCAGGTCTGTCAAAGATCAGATGGTGGTAGATGTGTGGTGTTACTTCTGAGGTCTCTGTTCTGTTGCAGTGGTTTATATGTCATTTTGGTACCAGTACCATGCTGTTTTGTTACTTTAACCTTGTAGCATAGTTTGAAGTCAGGTAGCATGATGTCTCCAGCTTTGTTCTTTTGGCTTGGGATTGTCTTGGCTATACGGGCTCTTTTTCAGTTTTATAAAAAATTTAAAGTAGTTTTTCTTCTAATTCTGTGAATACAGTCAATGGTAGCTTGGTGGAAATAGCATTAAATCTATTTTACTTTGGGCAATATGGTCATTTTTATGATATTGATTCTTTCCATCCATGAACATGTAATGTTTTTCCATTTGTTTTTGTCTTCTGTTATTTCCTGGAACAGTGGTTTGTGGTTCTCTCTGAAGAGGTCCTTTACATCCCTAGTAAGTTGTATTCCTAGGTGTTTTATTCTCTTTGTTGCCATTGTGAATGGAGTTCACTCATGAGTTGGCTCTCTGTCTATTATGGGTGTAAAGGAATGCTTGTGATTTTTTACACATTGATTTTTTATTCTGAGAGTTTGTTGAAGTTGCTTATCAGCTTAAGGAGTTTTGGGCCTGAGACAATAGGGTTTTCTAAATAATCATGTCATCTGCAAACAGACACAAGATGATTTCCTCTCTTCCTATTTGAATGCCCTTTATTGCTTTCTTCTGCCTGATTGCTCTGGCCAGAACTTTCAATACTATGTAGAATAATAGTGGAAAGAGATGGCATCCTTGTCTTGTGCCAGTTTTCAAAGGGAATGGTTTTGCTCATTAAGTATGATATTGGCTACGGGTCTGTCATAAATAGCTCTTATTATTTTGAGATATGTTTCATCAATACCTAATTTATTGAGTGTTTATAGCATAAAAGGGTATTGAATTTTATTGAAGGCCTTTTCTGCATCTATTCAGATAATCATGTGGTTTTTGTCATTGGTTAAGTTTATGTGATGAATTACTTCTATTGATTTGCATATATTAAACCAGCTGTGCACCCCAAGGATGAAACCAAGTTGATTGTGGTGGATAAGCTTTTTGATGTGCTGCTGGATTAGGACTGCCAGTGTTTTGTTGAGGATTTTCGCATTGATGTTCATCAGGGATGTTGACCTGAAATTTTGTTTTTTGTGTGTCTTTGCCAGGTTTTGGTATCAAGATAATGCTGATCTCATAAAATGAATTAGGGGGGATTCCTCCTTTTTCTGTTTGTTGATTGGAATAGCTTCAGAAGAAATGTAAAGAGCTCCTCTTGTACCTCTTGTAGAATTTAGCTGTGAATTCATTTAGTCCTGCACTTTTATTGGTTGGTAGACTATTAACTACTGCCTCAATTTCAGACCTTGTTTTGGTTTATTCACGGATTTTTCTTTGCTCTGGTTTAGTCTTGGGATGGTGTATGTGTCCAGGAATTCATCTGTTTCTTCTAGATTTTCTAGTTGATTTGCATAGAGGTGTTTATAGTATTCCCTAATGGTAGTTTATATTTTTGTGAGATCAGTGGTGATATTCCTTTATCATTTTTTATTGTGTGTTTTGACTCTTCTTTTTTTCCTTTATTAGTCTAGCTGGCAGTCTATCTATTTTGTTAATCTTTTTTTAAAAACTCCTGGATTCATTAATTATTTGAAGGGTTTTCCTCTAACTCCTTCAGTTCTGCTCTGTCCTTAGTTATTTCTTATATTCTGCTAGCTTTAGAATTTGTTTGTTCTTGCTTCTCTAGTTCTTTTAATTGTGATGTTAAGGTGTCGATTTTAGATTTTTCCTACTTTCTTCTGCGGGGGTTTAGTCCTATAAATTTTCCTCTAAACACTGCTTTACTGTGTCCCAGAGATTCTGGTACTTTGTGTCTTCATTCTCAATGGTTTCAAAGAACTTATTTATTTCTGCCTTAATTTTCTTATTTACCCAGTAGTCATTCAGAGCAGGTTGTTCAGTTACCATGTAGTTGGGTGGTTTTGAGTGAGTTTCTCATTCCTGAGTTCTAATTTGATTGAACTGTGGTCTGACAGGCTGTTTATTATGATTTCCATTGTTTCGTATTTGCTGAGATGTTTTTTACCTCCAATTATGTGGTCAATTTTAGAATAAGTGTGATGCGGTGCCGAGAAGAATGGATATTCTGTTGATTTAGGGTGGAGAATTCTGTAGATGTCTATAACGTTCACTTGGTCCAGAGCTGAGTTCAAGTCCTGAATATCTTGTTAATTTTCTTTCTCACTGATCTGTCTAATAATGACAGTGGAGTGTTGAAGTCTCCCATTATTATTGTGTAGGAGTCTAAGTCTCTTTGTAGGTCTCTAAGAACTTACTTTATGAATCTGGGTGCTCCTGTATTGGGTGCATATATATTTAGGATTCTTAGCACTTCTTGTTTCATTTATCCCTTTAACATTATGTAATTCCCTTATTTGTCTTATTTTATCTTTTTTGGGTTAAAGTCTGTTTTATCAGAGACTAGAATTGCAATTCTTGCTTTTTTTGTTTTTGTTTTTCCTTTGCATGGTATTTATCCTCTATCCCTTTATTTTGAGCCTATATGTGTCTTTGCACGTGAGATGAGTCTCTTGAATACTGCACACCTATCAGTCTTAACTCTTTATCCAATATGCCAGTCTGTGTCTTTTAATTGGGCCATTTAACCCATTTACATATAAAGTTAATATTGTTATGTGTGAATTTGATCCTGTCATCCTGATGCTAGCTGGTGATTTTGTACATTAGTTGAAACAGTTTCTTCGTAGTGTCATTGGTCTTTATATTGTGGTATGTTTCTGCAGTGGCTGGTACTGGTTTTTCCTTTCCATATTTAGTGCTTCCCTCAGAAGCTCTTGTAAGGCAGGCCTGGTGGTGACACAATTCCTCAACATTTCCTTGTCTGTAAAGGATTTTATTTCTCCTTCCCTTACGAAGCTTAGCTTGGCTGGATACTAAATTCTGAGTTAAAAATTCTTTTATTTAAGAGTGCTGCATATTGGCCCCCACTGTGTTCTGGCTTGTAGGGTTTCTGCAGAGAGATCCACTGTTAGAATGATGGGCTTCCCTTTGTAGGTAACTTGACCTTGGTCTCTGGCTGCCTTTAACATTTTTTTTGTTTGTTTCTTTCAACATGGTGGATCTGACAATTATGTGTCTCGGGGTTTCACTTTTCAAGGAGTATCTTAGTGGTGTTCTCTGTATTTTTCTGAATTTGAATGTTGACCTGTGTTGCTAGGTTGGGGAATTTCTCCTGGATAGTATTCTGAAGTGTATTTTCCAACTTTGTTTCATTCTTCCTGTCACTTTAAGGCACACCAATCAATCATGGTTTGGTGTTTTCACATAGTACCATATTTCTCAGAGGCTTTGTTCATTCCTTTTTATTCTTTTTTCTTTAATCTTCACAGTTTATTTCATTAAGTCAATCTTCAATCTCTGATATCCTTGATTTGGGTATTGAAACTTGTGCATGCTTCATGAGGTTCTCATGCTGTGTTTGGCAGCTCCATCAGGTGATTTATGTTCTTCTCTCAACTGGTTATTTTAGTTAGGAGTTTCTGCAAACTTTTATCAAGGTCCTTAGCTTCCTTGCATTTGACAAGCCAAGGAATGACTTTCCTAGGCTAGGGGAGGGAGTTCCTCAACCCCTTGCACTTCTTAGAACATGCTTTTTTAGCTCAGAGAAGTTTGTTATTACCCACCTTCTGGAGCCTATTTTTGTTGCTATGTCAAACTCATTCTCCATTCTGTTTTGTTTCCTTGCTGGCAAGGTACTGTGATCCTTTGAAGAAGACGCATTCTGGTTTTTGCAATTTTGAGCATTTTGAGCTGTTTTTTCCTTTTCTTCATGGATTTATTTACCTTTGATCTTTGATGCTAATGATCTTCAGATGGGTGTTTTGCATGGGCATCCTTTTTGTTGATGTTGATGTTCTTGCTTTCTGTTTGTTAGCTTTTCTTCTAACAGTCATGCCCCCCTTCTGCAGGTCTGCTGTAGGTCCACTCCCTGTTTGCCTGAGTATCAAAAGCAGAGGCTGCAGAACACCACAGATTGCTGCCTTCTCATTCCTCTAGGAGCTTTGCCCCAGAGGATCACCCACCAGATGCCAGCCAGAGCTCTCCTTTATAATGTGTCAGTCAACCCCAGCTGGGAAGTGTCTCCCAGTCAGCAGGCACAGTGGTCAGGGACCCACTTGAAAAGGCAGTGTGTCCCTTAGCAGAGCTCAAGTGCTGTGCTGGGAGATCCACTTCTCTCTCCAGACCTGGCAAGCAGGAATGTTTAAGTCTGCTGAAGCTGTGACCACAGCCACCCCTTCCCCCAGGTGCTTCGTCCCAGGGAGATGGAAATTTTTCTATAAGCCCTGGACTGGGGATACTGTCTTGATTTCAGAGGTATTTCTTTTACTGTGCAGAAACTCTTAAGTTTAATTAGATCCTATTTGTCTATTTTGGCTTTTAACACCATTGCTTTTGGTGTTTTAGTCCTAAAGTCCTTTCCTATGCCTATGTCCTGAATGGTATTGCCTACATTTTCTTCCAGGATTTTTATGGTGTTAGGTCTTTTATTTATTTATTATTTAAAAACTATGAATATCCTTTTTTTATTGCATTTTAGGTTTGGGGGTACATGTAAAGAACATGCAAGATTGTTGCATAGGTACACACATGACAGTGTGATTTGCTGCCTTCCTCTCCTTCACCTATATCTGGCATTTCTCCCCATGCTATCTGTCCTCAACTCCCACTCCCCACTCTCCCTCCCCTATTTCCCCCCAACAGACCCGAGTGTGTGATGCTCCCCTCCCTGTGTCCATGTGTTCTCATTGTTCAACACCCGCCTATGAGTGAGAACATGTGGTGTTTGATTTTCTGTTCTTGTGTCAGTTTGCTGAGAATGATGGTTTCCAGGTTCATCCATGTCCCTACAGAGGACACGATCTCATCATTTTTGATGGCTGCATAATATTCCATTGTGTATATGTGCCACATTTTCCCTCTCCAGTCTATCATTGATGGACATTTGAGTTGGTTCCAGGTCTTTGCTATTGTAAACAGTGCTGCAATGAACATTCGTGTGCATGTGTCCTTATAGTAGAATGATTTATCATCCTTTAGATATATACCCAGTAATGGGATTGCTGGGTCAAATGGAATTTACATTTCTAGGTCCTTGAGGATTTGCCACACTGCGTTCCACAATGGTTGAACTAGTGTTAGGTCTTATGTTTAAATCTTTAATCATCTGGAGTTAATTTTAGTGTGAGGTGTCAGGGAGGAGTCCAGTTTCTGCACATGGCTCGCCAGTTTTCCCATCACTGTTTATTAAACAGGGAATCATTTCCCCATTCCTGTTTTTGTCAGGTTTGTCAAAGATCAAATGGTTGTAGATGTGTGGCATTGCCTCAGAGGTCTCATTTCTGTTCCATTGGTCTGTATCTCTGTTTTGGTACCAATACCATGCTGTTTTGATTACTGTAGCCTTGTAGTATAGTTTGAAGTCAGGTAGCATGATGCCTCCAGCTTTGTTCCTTTCGCTTAGGATTGTCTTGGTTATGTGGGCTCTCTTTTGGTTCCATATGAAGTTTAAGGTGGTTTTTTCCAGTTCTGTGAAGAAGGTCATCGGTAGCTTGATGGGGATAGCATTGAATCTGTAAATTATTTTAGGCAGTATGGCCATTTTCATGATACTGATTCTTCCTAACCATGACCATGGAATGTTTTTCCATCTGTTTGTGTCCTCTCTTATTTCCTTGAGCAGCGGTTTGTAGTTCTCCTTGAAGAGGTCTTTTCCATCATTTCTTAGTTGTATTCCTAGGTCTTTGTGGCAATTGTGAATGGGAGCTCACTCTTGATTTGGATCTCTGTCTGTTATTGGTATATAGGAATGCTTGTGATTTCTGCACATTGATTTTATATCCTGAGACTTTGCTGAAGTTGCTTATCAATTTAAGAAAATTTTGGGCTGAGATGATAGGGTCTTCTAAATATACAATCATGTCATCTGCAAATAGAGACAATTTACTTTCTCCTTTCCTAATTGAATAATCTTTATTTCTTTTTCTTACCTGATTCCTCTGGCTAGAACTTCCAATACTATATTGAATAGGAGTGGTGACAGAGGGCAACCTTGTCTAGTGCCAGATTTTAAATGGAATGCTTCCAGTTTCTGGTCATTCTGTATGATACTGGCTGTGGGTTTGATGGAAGTAGCTTTTATTATTTTGTGATACATTACATCGATACCTGGTTTATTGAGAGTTTTTAGCATAAAGCACTGTTGAATTTTGTCAAATACCTTCTCTGCATCTTTGGAGATGGTGATGTGTTTTTTGTCTTTGGTTCTGTTTATGTGATGGATTATGTTTATAGGCTTGCATATGTTTAACCAGACTTGCATCCCCGGGATGAAACCTACTTGATGGTGATGGATATACTTTTTGATGTGCTGTTGCAATCAGTTTGGCAGTAGTTTATCAAAGATTTTTGCATCTATGTTCATCATGGATAGTGGCCTAAAGTTTTCTTTTTTTGTTGAGTCTCTGCTTGGTTTTGGTACCACGATGATGTTGGTCTCATAAAATGAGTTAGGGAGGATTCCTGCTTTTTGTATTGTTTGGAAAAGTTTTAGAAGGAATGGTACTAGCTCCTCTTTGTTCATCTGGTAGAATTCGGCTGTGAGCCCTTCTGGACCTGGACTTCTTTTGGTTGGTAGGCTATTAATCACTGCCTCAACTTCAGCCCTTGTTATCAGTTTATTTAGGGTTTCAACTTCTTCCTGGTTTAGTCTTGGGAGGGTTCAAGTGTGCAGGAATTTATCCATTTCTTCCAGATTTACTGGTTTATGTGCATAGAGTTGTTTATAGTAATCTTTGATGGTAGTTTGTATTTCTGTGGAATCAGTGGTGAATTCCCTTTATCGTTTTTTATTGCATCTATTTGATTTTCATCTTTTTTATTAATCTGGTTAGTGGCCTATTTTGTTGACCTTTTAAAAAAACTAGCTCCTGGATTTACTGATTTTTTGAAGGGATTTTTGTGTCTCTATCTCCTTCATTTCTACTCTGATCTTAGTTATTTCTTGTCTTTGCTACCTTTCGAGTTTTTCTTTATCTTGTTCCTCTATCTCTTTCAATTTTGACAATAGGGTGTCAATTTTAGATCTTTCCTCACTTCTCATGTGAGCATTTATTGCTATAAATTTCCTTCTAAACACTGCTTTGAATGTGTCCCAGAGAATCTGATACATTGTGTCCTCTTTCTCATTGGTTTTGAAGAACACCTTTCTGTCCGCCTTCATTTCATTGTTTAGCAGTTGACAGTCAGGAGCCAGTTATTCAGTTTCCATGAAGTTGTGGGGTTTTGAGTTAGTTTCTGAATCCTGAGTTCTAGTTTGATTGCACTGTGGTCTGAGAGACTGTTTTTTATTATTTCCATTGTTTTACATTTGTTGAGGAGTGATTTACTTCTAATTATGTGGTCAATTTTAGATTACGTGTGATGTGGTGCTGAGAAGAATGTATATTCTGTGGATATTGGGTGGAGAGTTCTGTAGATGTCTCTTAAGTCCACTTGGTTCAGATCTGTGTTCAAGTCCTGGATATCCTTGTTGATTTTCTGTCTCACTGATCTGTCTAATATTGACAGTGGAGTGTGAAAGTCCCCCACTATTATTGTGTGGGAGTCTAAGTCTCTTTGTAGGTCATTAAGAACTTGCTTTATGTATCTGGATACCCCTGTATTGAGTGCCTATATATTTAGGATAGTTAGTTCTTCTTGTTGTATTGATCCTTTTACCATTAAGTAATGCCCCCTCTGTCTCTTTCGATCTTTCTTTATTTAAAGTCTATTTTAACAGAGACTAGGATTTCAACACCTGCTTTTTTTTCTCTCTCTCTCTCTCCATTTGCTTGGTAGATCTTCTTCCATCCCTTTATTTTGAGTCTCTGTGTGTCTTTGCATGTAAGATGGGTCTCCTGAATACAGCACACTGATGGTGCTTGTCTGTTTATCGAATTTGCCAGTCTGTGTCTTTTGATTGGGGCATTTAGGCCATTTACATTTAACGTTAATATTGTTATGTGTGAATCCGATCCTGCCGTTTTGTTACTGGTTGTTTGTTTTGCCCGTTGGTCAATGCAGCCTCTTCATTGTGTCGTTGGTCTTTACCATTTGGTTCGTTTTTGCAGTGGCCGGTACTGGTTGTTCCTTTCCATGTTTAGTGCTTCCTTCAGGAGCTCTTGTAAGGCAGGTCTGGTGGTGGCAAAATCTCTCAGTAATTGCTTGTCTGTAAAGGGTTTTATTTCTCCTTCACTTATGAAGCTTAGTTTGGATGGATATGAAATTCTGGGTTGAAAGTTCTTTTCTTTAAGGGTGTTGAATATTAGCCCCCACTCTCTTCTGGCTTGTAGAGTTTCTGCTGGGAAATCTGCTGTGAGTTCTCTCTGGCTGCCCTTAGCATATTTTCCTTCATTCAACCCTGGTTAATCTGATGATTATGTGACTTGTGTTTGCTCTTCCTAAGGAGTATCTTTGTGGTGGTCTCTGTATTTCCTGTATTTGAATGTTGGCCTATCTTCCTGGGTTGGGAAAGTTCTCCTGGATAATATACTGTAGAGTGTTTCCCAGCTTAGATTCATTCTCCCCATCATCTTCAGGTACACTGATCAAGCATAGATTATATCTTTTCACATAATTCCATATTTCTTGGAGGCTTTGTTCATTTTTCACTCTTTTTTCTCTAATCTTGCCTTCTCATTTTATTTCATTGAGTTGATCTTCAGTCTCTGATATCCTTTCTTCTGCTTGATCGATTTGGCTATTGAAACTTGTGTATGCTTCAAAAAGTTCCTGTGCTGTGTGTTTCAGCTCCATCTTGTGCTATGTTTATGTTCTTCTCTAGGCTGATTATTCCAGTTAGCATTTCATCTAACCTTTTTTCAAAGTTCTTAGTTTCTTTGCACTGGGTTAGAACATCATAATCTTTTAGCTCAGAGAAATTTGTTATTACCCACCTTCTGAAGCCTGTTTCTGTCAGTTCATCAAATTGATTCTCTGTCCTGTTTTGTTTCCTTGCTGGTGAGGAGTTGTGATCTCTCAGGGGAGGAGAAGTGGTCTGGACTTTGATGATTTTAACCTTTTTGCTCTGGTTTCTTCCCATCTTCATAGATTTACCTAACTTTGATCTTTGAAGTTAGTGATCTGATGGGATCTCTGAGTGGACATCCTTTCTGTTAAAGTGGGGGTTATTACTTCTGTATGAGGCTTTTTTTTTTTTTTCACACAGTGGTCATTGTGCTGCTTGAGGCAGTCTGTCCCTTGTCTGCCTGTGGAGGCACTGCTGGGCTGCCTCAGTCTCAGCCCAGCTGCTCTTTATTCCTCCCCCAGTTTCTGCTTACACAGATCAGATTAGTCCCACCTTCCCAATGGCTAGCATCTTTCCCTCCACAGAGCCTGCTTGTCCCGGATGGAGCTCAGACTGATGTGTTAACTGCTAAACTCTCTTGTGAGGGGCTTCTGCTTGCTGGATCTTGTGGGGGTGGGGCCTGTCTCATCGTATCACTTGACTCCCCCCTTTCAACTCTCCCTCCTTCTGTGTTACGTGCAGTTCCATCCTGCGAGCCTTCTCAGTGTTAGTCAAAGTCACCTCCGAGGTCTGTGCCAACTCACGGCACTAGGTGGGCCGCGGCTGTCACCCGGGTCTGTGTTCACAACTTGGAGTGGTTCTCAGCCAGGCAGAGTTTTCCTGGACTGCGGGCTGCAGGAGTCATGGGGTGAAGGACAGTATCTGAATCAGAGTACCGAGGGAATGAAGCTACTGATCCTCTGCACCAGATGCACTTTCCGGGTGGTACAGAGCCCTGCCTTGCCTCAGCTCACCCTCTTTGGGCTACTCTTGCCACTTTTTTTTGGTTAATCCTGCTCTTCAACCAACCCCTTTGAAATGAACCTGGTACCTCATTTGGAAACGTAGAGATCACTCTCGTTCTGTCTCTAACTCACTAGGAGCTGCACTCTGGAGAAGCACCCTTTTGGCCATCTTGGTGGAAGTCCCCTAAATATTTATTTTTTATTTTTGTGGGTTGATAGTAGGGTTTCTTTCTGGAATATCTGTCCCATGCTGAATATTTACATTAGATACACTATTCTAGATAAAAACTGGTATTTTTATTTTTTCTTCAACAATGTAAATATGTCACGCTAATCTCTTCTGGCATATAAGGATTCCCCTGAAAAGTCTGCACCAGACATATTGGAGCTCCATTGTATGCTATTTGTTTCTTTTCTCTTGCTACAAAATTTTTTCTCGATGTTTGACTTTTGGGGGTTTAATTATTAAATTCTTGAGTTAGTCTTCTTTGAGTTAAATCTGCCTGGTGTTCTATAACAGTAGGTATTTTTCATGTTCAGGTGGATCCAGAGATACTGTCTGAGGACCAGGAATTGTACTTAACAACCTTAGAGATTTACCTGATGTTCAACTCTACTGTGGCTAAGCTGGCACTTAAACCACAATCCCACTCTTTGATATTTTTCTATAGGCAGATACCTCCATGGGACAGTGGTGGTGGTGGACACAAGGAGAGAGTCAGCTGCCTATAGAAAAATATCAAAGAGGGGGATTGTGGTTTAAGTGCCAGCTTAGCCACAGTAGAATTGAACATCAGGTAAATCTCTCTCCTTGTGTCCACCACCACCACTGTCCCATGGAGGTATCTGCTAGGTGACTGCCAATGTTCACTTAAAGCCTAAGGGCTCTTCAGTCAGCTTTTTGTGAATGTTGCCAGCCATAGGACTCACCCTTCAGAGCAGTGGGCTCCCATCTGGACTTGAGCAGGTCTATAAATGCTGTCCAGGAGCCTAGGCCTGGACTTGAGAACCCATGAGCCAAGTTGGTTCTCTACCTCATTGTAGCTGAGGTCGTACTTAAGGTGCCAGACAATGTCCCCTTTAGTTTTTCTTCCGCTTTTCTCAAACAGAAAATCTTTTACCATAGCCACCATGGGTGAGAATGTGTTAGGTCATACCTGAAGCCAGCATGTCTCAGAACCCAGGTTCCACGGTGTGCTACCTGGGTATTGCTGTCGGTTATTCAAGGCTTAAGTGTTCTTTACTCAACAGGTGATGAATCTTGTCAAAACTAGGTCCTTGTGTTGATGGCATAAAGGCAGCAGGTTTTCTTTTGGCATAAGGGGTTTCTAGAAATGTCATTCATGAGCTAGGGTCTGGAATGGGAGCCTCACAACTCTGCACTGCCCTAACCTACTATGGCTGAGCTGGTATTCAAGATGCAAGATGATGTCTTCTGTACTCTTCAATCTCCTCTACTCATCCAGATGGAAGAATCACTTTTGTTACTGCCAGCTATGCTGGCTGAGTTTGGGGGACAAATAACAGAAGCCCTCCCCTAGCCACCCCATCTGATGTCTCTTTAGTTCATGTGCCACCCTAGTCCACCGGCTCTTAGACCAACCCAGCGCTAGGGGTTGCCTATGTATTGCAATACTTGTGTCCTAGACAGTCTTTCACGTATTTCTAGGACACCAGAGCACATTGGCCTGTGGCGGAAAGGCCTGCTGGGAAGCTCAAGTTTTGATTGCTAGGATAGGCTAATCCCCTCTGGCTAGAACTGGCTCAAATTCATGAGCACTGGCTGAACCCAACACGGCTTTGCTCTCTGTTGTAACAGGGAAGCATAGAGTTCAATGTAATATCCCCCAGTTGCTGAATTCTCACTCCTACAAATGCACAGGCTTTCTTTCTGTATTGCAAGGCCACTGCCAACAAGTTGGGGAGGTGTGGCATTGGTGATTCAAGACTGTTTCTTCTACCAATCCTCTTCAGTGCCTCTTTCAGTGATCTAAAGTTAAAACCAGATACCGTATTTTATGATCTTGTGATGGTGCTTTTTTGTGTGTTGTTGTCAAAATCTGGTGTTACTGTTGAGGGAATGTATAGTGTAGGCTTTTATTCAACCGTCTTGCTCCATCTGGGTAAAGTATTGTGTTTTTATATCTGTTAGTTCATATTGGCCTATAGTGTTGTTCAAGGTTTTTCTTTTCTTGATTCTCTGTCTAGTTGTACTACTCATTTTTTTCTTTACATAAATTATGACATACAAATGCAACTTTATTACATGCATAGATCACATAGTGGTCAAGTCAGGGCTTCTGGATAGCCATCACCCAGATAACATACAACGTACCCACCAAGGGGCTTCTCATCATCCATCCTCCTTCTACCTACTCACCATTTAGAGTCTTTATTATTGAAAGTGGAATGTTTACATTTCCTAGGATTATTGCAGAGCTGTTCACTTCTCCCATTAATTCTGTCAGTGTTGGCTCTTGTATTTTATAGGTTTGATATTCGGTGCATTTGTGTTTATAATTGTTACATCTTCTTGGTGAAATAATCTTTTTACATAGGACAACCTTTGTGTCTTTTATAATAGTTTTAGACTGAAGTCTTTTTGTTTGGATGTGAGTAGAGGCACCCCATCTGTCTTTTGGGTACCGTTTGCATGACATGTATTTTTCCTCTCTTTCCCTTTCAATCTAAATGAGTTTTTGGATCTAAAGTGAGTCTCTTATGGACAATGTATAGTTCGATTCTTTTTTAAAATTTAATTTTCCAATTGGGATCCTTTGATTTCAGAGTTTATTTTACATTAAAAGTAATTGCTAACAGAAAAAAAAAACTTATATTGTATTATTAGTTGTCATCTGTATGTCTTGCTGATTTTTCTCACCTTTTCCATATATACTTTTTTGTGTGTTTTTTATTGTGACACATTTTTATTCTCTTCTCATTTCCTTTTGTGTATATTCTATAAATATTTTTTGTCATTACTATAGAAGTTGCATACAACATTCCAAAATTATGAAAATCCATCTTAAATGTATACCAACTTAAATTGTGTACAAAACTATAATCTTTTGGTGTGTCACCTCCTCTATCTATTGATATCACAAATTGCCTGCTTATTTTTATGTGGTTGTTTACATAGATTTATGATTATCATTTCTCATTATTTTAAAAAATCTTTTGGAAATAAAAATAATTACAAACCAATATTACTGAAATAGTTTTAAGAATATTTGTCTATGTGTTTAGCTTTACTGGATAAATTCATATTTTCATATGGGTTAGGGTACTTTTTATAAATCAACCTTTTATTTTAACCTGAAGGACTCCCTGTAGCATTTTTGCAGGGCAGGTCTAGGGGCAATAAACTATTGCCTTCCAGCTTTTGTTTGCCTGGAAATGTCTTAATTTCTCCCTCATTTTTGAAGAAACATTTCATCAGATGTAAAAGTTTTCTTTGTTTTGTTTTCTGTTTTTATTTGTTTTTATGGTTGTTTTCTTTTATACCTCTAAATATATCATCTCACTACTTTCTTCCTACAATGTTGCTACTGGGAGATCTGCCAGTAATCTTTTTGATGATTCCTTGCATGTAATGAATCACTCTTTTCTTATTATTTTCAATATTCTTATTATGTTTGCCTTTTAACAGCTTGCTTTAAATGTATTGGTGTGAAACTTAAGGTTTATTTTAATTAATATATAGAAAACTGATTTTTTAATATCTTTCCTGAAATTTGGTAAGTGTTCATTCAGTATTTCTTTAAATAAATTTTCTGCCCCTTTCTATCTTTCTACTCCTGCTGGAATACCCATAGTGCATATATTAGCCCATTTGATGACATCCCTAAAGTCCCTTCAGTTCTCTTCAATCTTTTCCACCATTTCTTTCTAAAATAATTTTGTTCTTCAAATTCAATAATTCCAACTTATCTATATTCCAGTTTGCTGACTCTTTCTTCTGCTTACTCAAGTTCAGAGTTGCACATCTGTAGTAAATTTTTCTATTGACTTACTGCATTTTTCAACTCTGGTATCTCTTTGGTTATTTTTATAATCTCTCTTTGTGAATAATCCTATTTTCTTATTGTTTTTCTGATATCTTTTAGTTATTTGTCCATGTTTTCCTTTAGACATTTGAGCATATTTAAGACAGTTATTTTAAAGTCTTTATCTAGTATTTGAATGTCTGTATTTCTGTATAATTGGTGTGTGGATATTCATTTCTCCCTTTCAATAGATCATGTTTTTCTCTTTTTTCTTTCTTTTTTTTTATGTTAGTACAATTTTATTCATCTAAGTTTCATCCTGTCAGCATGTTACTGCTAGCATTGTTTTTCGGCTCAGGTAAGAATGAGTCAACAACAGAGGCTTCTACACGTTGAGGAAAGTTGAAGATCTTCACTCCTAGAATCTACTCTAACCTCTCTGTTGCCTAAATGCAAATGGAGAGGATCAACTGAAATGCTTTTAGAATTAATAAGAGAGTTCAGCAATACGGGCATATATAAAATTTACCAAAAATGACTGTTTTCTTTTTTTTTTCTCTTTTTTCATATGCCTTGTAATCTTTGCCAAAAATTTGGTAGGAAGCAAAGCAGCCACATCTCCCATTATTTGTAGATTAGTCAGGAAGACGTTTACTAATTAGCTGGTCTCTATACATGGAGTTTGTCCGAAGGTGAAAGCATAAGTAATTCTCAGGTATTTTCTAGGCCTGGAACTATCTGGGCCTGTGGAATGGCTTTTATTCTTTTCTTCAATATTTCTTATGTACATTTAACTCTCTTAATTTTTTAAAAGGGTTTCACCCAAGCTTTTTCCTAGGGCCTTATATTCACCATTATATAACTTTTTAATTATTTTCATAGGTGTCTGAGGATCTTACTATTTTTCTGCAGTTTTTACATTTCAGAGCAGCTCTCTCTCTCCTTCCATAGAATCTAATCCAACATCCAAGCTATGCCACCATTCTTTGTCTAAACTCTAAGTCAGTGAAGACAGAATCCAGTCTTCTGTATAGTCCAATCTCTTTTCTATTGTCCATTCCTAAGAACGCTGCTGACTACTCAAATTTCTTCTCTAGTTCAACACCGTTAGAGTTGTCCCACAAGCAAGGGTAAGAAAATGTTCACATAGGACTGCTCCTAAACACTCCTTTTTGATGTGATGATAAGCGGAATTGTTTTCTTCATTTTATTTTTATTGTTGATTGCCTTTATTTAAAGTACAATCTACTTTAGTATATGGATCTTATATCTCATGACACTGATAATATTGTTTATTAACTCTAGTGGTATTTTAGTGAGTTTTTAAAATATTTTTGTTTAGAAGATTATGTCATTTACAACAAAAATAGTTTTACTGTTGTTTTTTTTTTTTTTTTTTTTTAAAATTTTAAAAAATTTTTTTTTTTTTTTTTTTTTTTTTACAATCTGGAAAAACTTATTTATCTCTGTTGTATAGTTTCTCCAGATAATACCTCCAGGACAGTGCTGGAGTCTTTAATGTGGAAATTATTGTCTTCTTCCCAAATTTATGGGTGAAAAAGTACCACTAACACCGGAATAGTAAATTGTTAAAGCAGTTATAAAAAACAATATGGAGCTTCAGCAAAAAATTAAAGATAAAACCATCATTTTATCTAGCAATCTTACTTCTGGATATATAATCAAAAAAATAAAATCACTATCTTCAAAACATATCTTTGCTCTTCTTTATTGAAGCATTATTTGCAATAGACAAGATATGAAAGCAATCAAAATATCCATCAACATGTAAGTGAATAAAGAAAATGTTATATAGCTGGGTGTGGTGGTTCATGCCTATAATACCAGTGCTTTGGGAGGCTGTGATGGAAGGATTGTTTGAGGACAGGAGTTCTAATCAGCAAGAGTAAAATAGCAAGACTCCATCTCTACAAATAAGTTGGGCATGGTTGTACACACCTGTTGTCTTAACTACTTGGGAGGCTGAGATAAGAGGATTATTTGAACCTAGGAGTTTGAGGTTCCAATGAGCTATAATCATGTCACTGCACTCCTGCGTGGGCAACAGAGAGAAACTGTGTCTCCAATAAGAAAACAATTCAGGCTTTTGAAAAAAGAGAAAATCTTGACATTTGCAAAAACATAGATCAACCTTGAGGATATTATGCTGAGTGAAGTAAGCCAGATGCAGAAAGATAAACACTGAGTTATCTATGCTACATATTGATAACTCTGTAAAATTTTAAAAGGGTTTGAAGTATAGTTACAAAAAGTAGAATGTTGGTGATCAGAAGATGGGGTTTGTGGTAATGAGATGTTGGTCAACTGGCGCAAAACTGTTTTTATGATTGAATGCTAGAAACCTAATGTACAGCATTGAGACTATAGTTAATAATAAGGTATTACAATAGTGAATTTTATTAAGAAAGTATATATCTTCAATGTTCTCATCACACAGACAACATACAATAACCACAGGAAGTGATGGACGTGTATTTAGCTTGATTGTGGTAATAATTTCACAATGTACACATGTCAAAACATCACATTGTGCATCTTAAATATATATAATTTTATTTATCAATCATTCCCCAATAAAGGTAAGAAAATATTAAGCATGAGTAAAATAATATCTCACCACATATAAATTTTATTTAAAACCCTTTAAAAATAAATACTAGTTTAAACATAAAATCCAAATTGAGAGAATTTCTTCAGTCCAGAAAGTTTGAGTGAACAAGCATGGCATAAAAGATAGAATTGGATATGCAGTTAGAGTACCTTTTATAAATACAAGTAGATTAAAATATTTTCAAAAGTAAAAATATTGAGAAATTTGATTACCAGTGGAAGATTGTTAAGAGTATGCTTCAAGACAACAAAAATATTTTTTCTACCTAGGTTAAATGAAGGTAAGTGTGTAAAAGTCTTGATAGGGGAATATCAACTCATGGTGGACACTGAACTAAAGAAATTACATAGTCCCTAAATGCATCCATTTCAAAGGTATTTAAAGGTAATCAAAGTGTGATTTCATACATTTTATTTAAATCAGATAAAATAAATTTGGGATTATTTAAACAATTTATAGAAGAATTTATTTTTTAGAAATTTTTTCACCTAACTTGTTAAAAGTTTATAGCACTCCGATTGCATATTTTGAAGAGTATCACCTAGTCTTCTATTAGAGCCAATTTGTATAAATGGAGCAACAGTAGCATAGGCATTGCCCACCAGGTTCTGCACATTCAGGACCTCTGGGTTATACGTCCATAACAAGGTTGAAAAGGATGAGATGATGACATCCACTGAATGCATGATCACAAAGAAACTGACCAGCAACACGATGGTCTGAGTTGCCTTTTTCTCTGGTGAGGATCTTGGACATAGATTGGTGCTGTGGAGGTGCTGGGATCGCCTCTGATGCCTGGACAAAAGGATCACCATGTACATGCCTGAGAGAAGGGTAACTCCTAAAAGGCAGAAATCTCTTGACATTGTCAGAGTGAAAAACACTCCCCTGATGATGTAGTTCATGGGAGAAAGTGAGCAGTATTTAGTGATCTGAAGCAGATTGGTCTGGGACATGTTGGAAGAAGCCACAGTGAAGAGTATTATGTTACTACTGAAAGACAAATTGAGTGGCCAAAACAAAAAGATGACACTGACAATGTTATTTGTGAATTTGTGTTTAAATCTTGCCAACCAGACATTTCTAGGGCTGATGGTGCTGGCTTGGTGGACACTCAGGAGGCAGGTGGTACAGATACTTAGGCCCCTCATTACTCTGTTTATGTAGAACACTGACTTACATTTGATGTAATTCCCAAAATGTGAATCAAACAGACCTGAAGGCAAAAGATCCACTACAGTGAGGAACATCAGTACATGAATGAAGGCCAAGTGACAGCTGATCAGGTCATGGGGCTTAGGTTCGTGATGCTGAACGAATGTGAAAATGTGGAAGAAAAGACATAAGCTGTTGGCTGAAAGTCCAATGGCAGCTTGGGACAAAAAGACATTTTTAAGCACAAGGTAAGTGGAAAGTGTGTTCATCTTAATGGCAAAGAAACATATATCCTAAGATGGGAAAAAATAGATTTCTCATTACCAATGATTTTTTCTTTGGCGATCCATATGATTATCATTATCATTTTAATTTTTACCACTTCTTTTTGGTTAGCTTTGGATACCTCATATAAATTCTGCATAATCCAGCCTTGGCACTATTTTCTACATTAAATAACTTATATAAATAAAACATTGACACATCTATGCCTGTGTGCAGTGCACAATTTCTCAACTTCTATCATACCAAGGCCACTCTTCCTAGAAATGGTATCATTGCCTTATATTCCCTCATTTTATATTTAGCACCCAGAATTGTGAGGGACATATAAAATTACTAAGCAATATTTATACAGTTGAAGTGAATCGTAATGTAAAAAGAATAACTAAAATTAATAATTTTTAAAAATCCAGTTGGCACTTTCTCACACCCCATCAACTGGACACATCCTATTCCTCATGACTCTTCTATGGTCTTAGACTCTGGTGACTTTGCTGAATCCTCTAAAATAATTCATGATAATCTCTTTATTTTTAATCAGAAAATTAGCGATCGTGATTTTATCTGAAACCTTATATTTCCATTGCCATGAATTGTAATATATTCGCAGTATGAGAATTCACATGGACACCTTTAGGGGTCAATATTTTGCTTACCAAACTCTACTAACTTCATCATCTAAAAATGGTCCTGGCTTTCTCCAACTTTACTGTCCATCCCAGAGATGTCTTATGAGACTCTCTTCCTCTCAGTACAAGATTGCCACCACTCGATTGTCAAGAAAAAAAAGCACATTAATCATTTTATGACAACCATGAGGTTGCATCAAAATAACCTATGTTGATCTTTTTCCTAAGATGTCACTTACTATAGGATATTCTCATATGCCCAGAAAAAAAATAACCTCTCCAATAACTGAGATAATTCCCCTGAGGTTTTCTCAGAATATTTCTAATACCAGAATATCTTGTAAATTTTCAGAAAAAAATTTTGCAGTTGCTATTTCATGTTACTTAACTTGAATTTGGGCATCATTTTTTAGCAATTGAATTTAATCCAGGACTTAGAACAGTTTAGCTTCATGATATGAAGAAATAGAAACCACCATATGTACTCAGATTCCTACGAGATGTGTGTCCAACTCTATATTCTAGGTCACTTATCACACTACTGTCCCATAAATATACATAGGCAGACAATGCCAAATTTTTTGACAATTCACATTTCTGCCTAATAATCACAAAGTATTGGCTGTAGTAAAAATTGCTCTAAAGTTGCCTAATGTATATGATTTTATAGATTTTTAGTGTCTACATGATGACATAGTTGGTTAAGTGATTTCTTCAAAGGTTTACTCTAGTAAGGGAACACATTTATTTTAGTTGCAAGAACCAAAATACAGAGAGTGCCTAGCAGCATACATTGGCACTGTTAGCAGTTTGGTTGTACTAGGAATTTGGAGCCAGAAGCAGTGGTGGAATCATATTAAATTAATAGCTTAATGTTCTTCAGATATTAAACTCACACTCTAGTACTACTAACAGAATAGTTGGACATGGACTAATCATATGTGTACAATGTTTTATTAACTATCTTTATGTAATTTTATTAGTATATTTGCTAGGTTATAATCCATAAATTAGAAACAGACAGGACAAATAATTACATAAAGTAATGTCAAAAATAATTTCAGTATTTCTTTTCTTCACTACCGACAGATATTCAGCTCATCTCCTCTAATTCATATCCTTCACCCTGGAAGTGACCATCACACATTAAAAAGGACTTAATTTTCTGTATTCTCAAATGTTATGTTTCTCCATGACAATCTGTGGGGTATGGCTATTGAGCCAGGCCAGGAAAGAACCATGGTTCCCATGGATTATGGTGTGAAATAATTGATTTCAATAACTCTTTTTTATTATGCATTTAAAATGTTATCTCAAATGTCAGAACTAAACTGATGGTTGCTTTCAACATCTCAAAAAGTTGTTGATTCTTATCCACATTTTAAACTTTCAGAAAGTTTAAAAAACATAATTCTGACAACTCCATTATGAAAAAGTCATAGGATTTGCTAAAATATGTTAACAAATTGGAAGTCATAAAACAGAATAAATATCAATGAGAGGTTACCTACATTTTGGTCAGAATGCAATAAAAAATGAGTTATATTTGATACATTAAAAATGTAAAGTGAGAATGAACATTTTAGCTCTCACTATGAGAATTGACAACTAGAGATGGCCAGAGCTGAGGATGAAGCCTCTCAGCACAACCAGGAAAAATCAATGCAGATCAAGTTTACTGTCATTATACTGGCTTTCCCCAGGGCTGTTCTCAATATTGTAAGTTCCAAAGTGGAGACATAATCGTGAATAATGGTAAAGAAATAACACCATTAAATGTACTAGGAGCAAAAGACACCATAAAGCGTGTGGGCTTAGATCAGACATCTGAAGAACAGAGAAGGGGCATAATGAAAGATAGAAGTCATTTATAGAAATCCAAGAGCTATTTGCATTGAATGACGGTGTTCTTTTGACTAAAAAGTAGTTAGATAAAAGTCTGTTTTCATATCTTCATGATAACATTTAACTTTTATTTTTATAGGCAATATCATTGGAATATTATTTCACTCTGCCTATTAGAGATTTAAAATATAATTCATTTGAAGAAAACCTTTTATTATTATATCAAAAGTGTTCTTTTCATCACAAATTTTCCTACATTAGTTGCATCATCTTTTAAGACTTGTGATTTGTCTTAATAGCAAAAAATGATAATGAGTATTTTGGGTGTCAACTTGAGAGGGTTAATTGATAAGTGGCAATATGTGTCAACCTCAAAAAATCAGCTGGAAAATTCAGAAAAGAAAAACTTATTTTCCACCAAAGTTAGTGCCTTCAACACGTCTTTATAAAATACACAAATGCCGAAAGAATAACTATCATAAGCATTAGATATCATTGAATGACTGTAATGTATCAACAATTCTTTAGAAATTAAACCTATTTTCAAACACCAAAATAGGCAACTTTTTTTGGTGGGAAGAGAGATTGTCCTGTGATTTCTACCCATTTCCTGAGGCCTGTGGAAATAAACCTTTATGTACTTCAAGTTATACAGAAAATAGAATAAAATTAATACCAAAAAAAAAATTAAACCTATTTTGGGGTACAGCTGAAAACACAACTCTTGCTGACAAGCCTATTGCTAATTCCAAGACATTTGATTCTCAGCTGACTTGGGGAGAAGCGTAAGCAGGGAAATTATCAGTGCAGAATTAGAGGCCCAAAAATCATGGGACAGATGTGGTCTACAACCATGTGTGGCCAATTTTGAAAAATTCTAAAAATTGTATGGAAACATTTTTAGTTTATATTTTGTTCGTTTTCTGATCACCTCAACCATGCAGATATGAGTATGATACCCTTCTTTCCTCAAGGCTTGCAAGGCTTTTTTTAAAACCATGATATCCCTGTGTATCACAGGAAAGAGATTATAAGTCACACTTATTAACTGTGTCAAAAATTAAATTTGAAGGAAAATTTCCACATGGGAACTGAAATGAGAAGAAATGCATCTTTTCTCTTTATGTATGCTGACTAAAAGCAACTGAGGTTCTTTCTGACATTATCCTCTACCCTAAATGCATAAAATGCAGAACTTTGCAGCATTTAAAGTGCTTTAATATCTTTGTCTAACATTCGCAGACACAATGATTTTGTACTGCAAATTTTTCTTGATGGGTTTGTGCTCTCATTGATCACAAATGGACAATCATCATTTTTTTTTCTGTTTCTAGTTAATCTTACTCCATTCTCTGGGCCTTCATGTAGGAAACATAGACGATATGAAGGCACTATCCCTACGGAAATCAGATGATGCTAACTTGTCAATTTTGACGACAAAAGTGAAATATGCTTGTCACATTTGTGAATATAAGTTTCAATAAGCAGATTACAAATTTGAAACTTTCAGAGACTATACGGATACACAATTTACATGACTTTTTTAAATAAAAAGGGAATGCTACATCCTTCAAACTTTGCAAATAATTATTTTCTCATAATAATAAATGGTACTTGGCCAGGTGTGGTGGTTCACGCCTGTAATCCCAGCACTTTGGGAGGCCAAGGCAGGTGGATCACAAGGTCAGGAGTTCGAGACCAGCCTGACCAACATGGTGAAACCTTGTCTCTACTAAAAATGCAAAAATTAGCTGGGCGTGGTGGCACACACCTGTAATCTCTGCCACTCAGGAGGCTGAGGCAGAAGAATTGCCTGAACCTGGGAGGTGGAGGTTTCAGTGAGCCAAGATCGTACCACTGCACTCCAGCCTGGGTGACAGAGTGAGACTTCATCTCAAAAAATAAATAAATATAAATAAATAGAATAAAAAATAAAAAATGTTACTCTTGCTAATACGGAGAACATTTTATAAAATTTAGTTTGTTAATAAATTACTAAAGATTCAAATTGAATTTAAGTACTTGCAATCATGGTTAATATTACAAGCTCCTATACCTCTTAAACCTAAGAGGACCAGGTACAGGGCACTAACTATAGTAGCTAACCTATGCACACTAATTATTTTAATATGTAATAAATGACAACATGAACACCAGACAGATTTTAACAACCAGAAACATATCTGCATTAGCATTAATGTAACGTAATAGAACAAAATAATTTTATGGTCATTTGCTAAAAGTTAAGTCATATAAAATGTTAAAAAGTAATTTCATGTTTTATGACATTTATTTTAAACAGTTATACATATTATAAATATACTAAGGTATTTTAAAATTTAAAAAAGAATGACTAAATTGTTCAGAATTAGCTCAGAGTTCTTGTTATGAAATATGAAATTTAACCTAAGAGCATCATAAATTCAACTAAGAAAAGTAAGAAACAGTAAAATACAATTGCAACACAAATACAATACTACAAAACTACCAAGATTCTGTTTAAAATTAGCACATTTATGACTTCTTAAGATTTATAAAACTAACCTTTTGATTTGGAAATATCTACTGTACTTATTATTCACTGAAATATGAATTATGAGAAGATGATTCTCCAGCACTTCAGTGAAGAAATCCTGTCTCATTCTATCACTCACCTGTGTCTTGCACTTCTGCTGTTAATAGTGCTGAGATAGATATTTCCCCAGTAAGTCCTGGAGTGAGTCCACATATGAAGGATGAGGCTCACAGGGTATCGTTATAAGAAAACAATGCCATCAGCTCATCTCCCTCCAGGCCTATAATTTTTATGTCAACTGAAGAAGGAGGACAATATGTACACATGTTATGACGGAAAAGGAAGTTACCTTAGGGAAAAAGGAACTTAAATAATTTTGCAAAACACAATAGGAACAGCTGTGCTCCACACTTTTTCATATGTGAGCTCATCTACTCCGGCTCAGTGTGTTTGATATTCTCAGTTCTTTAAACAACACATGTCTCCCAATAATCCGACCTTCAAAATGAGTAAAATGCAAAGTCAAATTTCCCAGTATATTCCTGCTGCTTCCAGTGAAACAGTGTTCTTCATATATGTCACTCAGTGGTCTCTAGTTTTTAGGGTCATAATTAGATTTAAAAAGTCTTTGTGGAAATCAGAAAAATGTGATTTCTATAAGATCTACATAGGCAAAGTGTTCAGTCCTCCAGAGGATACATCTCAGAACAGCAGATATTGGGAGCAAAATGAAAGTTGCTTTCACTCCTGCCCCTCCATTAATTTATTCAGTTGCATTTATTGAGCACAGAAAGAGATCTTCATTTTAACCCCTGTGAGTTTGGGACTTTTAGTGAGTCTGTGTCTCTGTGCTGGTATCTTAGAAAATAAGATAACGCTTCACGTTTCCCATCCCCTAGGTTTAACAGAAAGGCTAGAAGGTACGGGAGTTGCTTATGTCCCTTCCCTCACATGAAGGGTTCTAGTGGTCCAAAGTAGAATATTTCTCTTCTCCCCCACTGAAAACTAGAGGAGTCTTAAGATGGCTGTTTCCCTTACCTCAGCTTGGTTAACCTCTGACAAAACCCCACTAGGTTCAACTCTGCTAAAACAGTTTTACACCTGGCAGAGCCTGGTAAGAACAGAGTACACTGAGTGACTTTTAAAATGGGTATATTTCCCTTCCCTATGTCAGAAACACGGTAGATTTTTCTACCTATACTGTGAGAATCTGGTAAGACTTCTGAAAATAAAACTCTCAAAGGTAGGGCCGGGCACAGTGTAATCCCATATCTGTAATCTCATACCTGTAATCCCAGCACTTTGGGAGGATTACTTGAGGTCAGGTCTTCTGAACCAGCCTGGCCAACATGGTGAACCCTGTCTCTACTAAAAATACAAGAAAAATTAGCTGGTCTTGGTGGTGGGTTCCTGTAATCCCAGCTACCCAGGAAGCTGAGGCAGGGGAGTTGCTTGACCCCGGGAGGCAGAGGTTGCAGTGAGCTGGGATTATGCCACTGCACTCCAGCCTAGGCGACAGAGCCAGACTCCATCTAAAACAAATCAAAAATTATTATTTTTTTTAAACTCTCAAAAGTGAAAACTAGGATCTAAGGCTGGCCCCTCTGGAGTTAACTCTTAAACTTGTCCACTCTCAGCCCTCAGCAATTCCTCAATTACAGTGCTGGTTTCCCACCCCAGTAGTGATTGTTACTGAAGGTTTAGCTTATGGGTTTCTCTTCTGGCGAGTTGCAATTCTCTGTATGTGTAGGTCTTTCTGTATAATTAGAGGGCAGAAGTTTAGCTGATGATCTCATTTTTCTTGTTTTCAATTTTGTTTTTAGTTGACACCATAGTTGTATATGTAGATGGGGTACAGTGTGATGCTTTGATACATTGTTTACATTGTGTATAATCAAATTAGGGGATTTATATCCATCACTTCATACATTTATTAATGAAGAAATTCAGAATTGTTCAAAATTCAAAACAGAACATTCAGAATTCTGTCTCCTGGCAATTTTAAAATATGTAATACAAATATTTTAACTATAGTCACCCTACTGTGCACTGGAATAGATTCCTCCTACCTAACTATAACTTTGTGCTCATCAACCAGTCTCCTCTTCTTCCCCCCTCTCTTGCTCCCTCTAGCCTTTAGTAACTACCATTCCACTCATACTTCCGTGAGATCAAACTTTTTAAGATTCCACGAATAAGTGAACACATGCAGTATTATCTTTTTTGATATCTGGCTTATTTCACTTAACACAACGCCCTTCAGTTTCATTCATGTTGCTGCAAAAGAAAGAATCTTATTCTTTTTATGACTGGATAGTGTTTCACTGTGTATGTGTGCCATGTTTGTAAATTCATTTATCCACTGATAGACACTTAGGTTGATTCCATGTCTTAGCTCTTGTAAATAGTACTAGGTATGGAAGTGGAGATGTCTCTTCAATATACTGATTACTGTTTTGGGGATATATATCCAGCACTGGATTTGGTGAATCATTTGGTAGTTCCATTGATAATATTCGAGGAATCTTTATACTGTGTTTCCTAATGCTGTTCTAATTTAAATGTCCACCAATAGTGTATAAATGTTTCTCTTTGTCCACATACCAGCATTTGTAATTTTTTTTTTCAATCATAGCCATCACAACTGAGATAAGATGATGTCTCATTGTGTTTATGATTCATGTTTCCCTGATGGTTGGTTACATATCTTGTAAAACTTCTCTTTCAATATGCCTGGGTCTCTCTTTGGTTATTTTTCTAATCTCTCTTTATGAACACTCTCATTTTCTTAATATATTGCTTTTCTGATATCTTTTAGTTATTTGCCCATATTTTCCTTTAGACATTTAACATATTTAAGACAGTTATTTTAAAGTCTTTATCTTATCACCAAATATCTGTGTTTCTATAGGGTTTGTGGATATCCATTTTTCTCTTTCAGTGGATCATGTTTTCCGTTTTTTTTGTTTGTTTGTTTGTTTTTGGTTTGCCTTGTAATCTTTTGTCAAAATTTGGTATGAAGCAAAGCAACCACATCTCCCATTATTTGTAGACTGGTAAGAAAGACCTTTACTAATTAGCAGGCCTCTAAGCATTGAGTTTATCCTAGAGTGAAGACATAAGGAATTATCAGGTATTTTCTAGGCCTGGAACTGTCTGGACCTGTGTTGTGGTTTTTATTATTTTCTTCAATATTTCTTATCTACATTTAACTGTCTTAGTTTTTTAAAAGTTTCTCACCCAAGCTTGTTCCCAGTGTCTTAGATTTGCCATTATATTCCTCTGTCATTTCTTTTTCATAGGTGTCTGAGGATCTTAGTATCCCTCTGTAGTTTTTGCTTATCAGAGCAGCACTCTCTCCTTCCATCGAACCTAATCTGACATCCACACCATGCCACCTTTCTTTGTCTAAACTCTAAGTCAGGGGAGACAGAACCCAGTCTTTTGGGTAGGCCACACACAAACTCGAACATTTCAATCAAGCTGTTCATTTTCATAATGGTGGGAACTGGGACTTGGACCACACTTCCTCTGACTGTTACACCATGCAGGAAGGGGTTGGGGCAAGGATAAGCTAAAAGGACACAAAAATTTCTACCATTTTTAGTATGTCTTTTTCTTGACATTGATTAACTAGCTTTTAGAGTGGCTATAAAGGTATTTTACTCAGCCTGTAGTTGTACATTTGATGTTGCCATGGGGGCCAGACTCTGGAGCTTCCAAGTCTTTCATGTTTCTGATGTCACTTTTTATTCTCTTTGCAACTTTTCATCTCAGATGTTAAACTATTTTCTTAGTCTGTTTATACTGCTATAGAAAAATACTTGAGACTAGGAAATTTGTAAATAATGGAAATTTATTTCTCATTGTTCTGGAGGCAGAGAAGTTCAAGATCAAGGCACTGGTAAGCTTGTTGTCATGTAAAAATTATTTTCTGCTTCCCATGGCATCTTACTGCTGTATTCTCAAATGGTGAAAGGCAAATGGGCAAAAGGACCAAACACTGTGTGAAGCCTCTGTTGTATTGGCATTCATCCCAGTTACAAGAGAGAAACCCTCACGACTTAATCACCTCCTAAATGTCCAACCTGTCAATATTATTGCATTGGAGATTAAGCTGCCACGTGAATTTTAAAGAAGGCACATTTAGAACATAGCAGCTGTCTATTTTGTCTGTTTTTGTTTAAAGATTAATCATAATCTTATTCCCAGGTTACTGTGTTGCTGCAGTTGTTTTTATTCTCCTAAACAATATTTGAGCAAGGATCACTACTTTTCTCTTGATTTCTCAGCTATGCAAACAGGAAAGAGTGCCTTGTTTCAATATTTCAGGTATCCCTGAGACAAATTTGAATATGCAAACACATAATTTGTGAGTAGGGTCTCCTCTTCTCCTTCTGTGACCAGGCACTAGGATGCCACACTGGAAAAACATGTTGCTGTCGTAACAACTGTGGCTAAGGCAGAGAGAAAATAAGGCAATTGCAATGAAAACATACACCACTGTTTTCTACCATTTTTTAAGTTGTCTTTTATTATATTCAGCATTTGCTTCATTGCTCCAGGCTGATCTGTTCTGTAGAGTTCTGTACAGTTTGGCTTGGACATTTTTGGTTTATTTTGTGATGGTTTTGTGGTGGGAATAAGACCTTGCAGTTCCCTACCCCATATTTTTGATGATACCTATTTTATTCTTTCTGATGCTATTGTAAATGTAATAGTGTTTATATTTTTCAGAATGATTATGGCTAGTATACAGGAATAAAATATTGTTATTGTGCTGATATTATTTGCTGAATTTTAGTTTTAATAGTTATTTTATCATTTTCTTAAAGGTTTTCTATATCAGTCCACCTGCAAAAAAACAGTATTACATTTTGTTTTCCAAGTTACATGCTTTTTAATAATTTTGTGACCAAATGTTCTGGCTAAACCTATCAGCATGATATTCAGTAGAAGTGGCAAAATTAGGCATTTTGTCTTTCTTCCGATCCCAAGAAGAGAGAGTTTAGTGTTCAACCATTGACTTAGCTGTGTGGTTCTCATAAATTACCTATATCAGGTTGCAGAACCCTCTTCTATTTCTAATTTATTGTTTTTTTCCACTAATGGCTATTGGATTTTGTAAAATGCCTATCACGCATCAACTAAAATTGTCTTTTTTTGTTAATGTGGTGTATTGCATGTTAAATTGATTGATATTTTATGTTGAAATACCTTTTCATTCCTAGAATAAAGCCCATGTGTTCATGATATATAACATTTTAATTATCCCCTGAATTAAGTTTGCTAGCATTGTATTTATTATTTTTACATTTATATTTCTAAGGGAGGTTGGTATGATGTTTTCTATTTTCTAGTGTCTTTTTATAGCCTTGATATCAAGACAATCATAACATCATAAAATGAGTCAGGAAGTGTTTTCTCCTCCTCTTTGTGCAGAGGAGATTTAGAAGAGTAGTCTATTCTTTTATAAATGTTTGGTAGAATTCAGTGAAGCCATCTGGGCCTGGTCTTCTCTTAGTTGAGCATTTCCTGTTTGTGGATTTGATTTCTTGCATCAGATTTGCCTCATTATATTTTCTATTTCTAACGTCATTTTTTGTATTTTCTTTGTCTATTTTAATCTAGTTTTTTGGCATACAATTGTTCATAGTATCCTCTTTTTATCCTCCTTATTTCTATAAGGCCTGTAGTAATGTAACATCTGTTATTAGTCATTTTATTAACTTAATTCTTCTCTTCCTTTTTTAGCTAAAGTTTGTTGACATTAAAAATCATTAGGAGGCTGAGGCGGGTGGATTTCGAGGTCAAGAAATCGAGGCCATCCTGGTCAACATAGTGAAACCCCGTCTCTACTAAAAATACAAAAATTAGCTGGGATGGTAGCACACGCCTGTAGTCCCAGCTACTCGGGAGGCTGAGGCAGAATTACTTGAACCCAGGAGGCGGGGGTTGCGGTGGGCCGAGATTGCGCCATTGCACTCCAGCCTGAGTAACAAGAGCGAAACTGCGTCTCAAAAAAAAAAATCTTCAAAAAAGTTTTGATTAATGTTTTGTCTTTGGATACTGTGTTTATCTGATCTGAGCTCTAATTTTATTACCCTCATGTCAGTTTACATTTAATTTGTTCTTTTACTTATTCATTTAAGTAGAGAGTTAGGCTAATCTCTTTTTGATGTAAACATTAACAGTTATAAATTTGCCTGTTATTTCTCTTTTCGCTGTATTTCTTAAATTTTGATAGGTTAATTTTTAACATTATTTGTATCAAAGTATTTTTAAATGTTAATTATCAGCAGGGTGTGGTGGCTCACGCCTGTAATCCCAGCACTTTAGGAGTCTGAGGTGGGCAGATCACTTGAGGCAAGGAGTTCCAGACCAGTCTGGCCAACATGGTGAAACCCCATCTCTACTAAAACTACAAAAAATTAGCCAGGCGCCTGTAATCTCAGCTACTCGGGAGGCTGAGGCAGGAGAATCACTTGAACCCAGGAGGTGGAGGTTGCAGTGAGCCATGATTGTGCCACTGCACTCCAGGTTAGGTGACAGAGTGAGACTCCATCTCAAAAAAAAAAAAAAATTATGATTTCTCTTTGTCCCCCCAAAAATTATGATTTTTCTTTCTTTGAGTGTATTGTTTTATTTAAATCTATTTACAAATTTTCTAGTTTTCCTTTTGATATTGATTTCTCATGTTATTCCATTTGACCAGAGAATATTCTTTGCATAGTTATAATCATTTTAAATTTCAGAGTTGTTTTGTGACCTAATGATGTATCATGTATCCTGGAAATTGTTCCATGTGCACTTGAAAAGTAAATATTATGCTTTTATTGTAGGGGTGGCTCGAGTGTTTCATATATGTATTTCTTAGGTCTAGTTTGATCACAGTGTTGTACCAGTCCCCTACTGCTTATTGATGGTCTGTCTGATGGTTGATGTCTATTTATTGTTGAAAGTGTGGTATTGAGGTATTTATTTGTTACTGTAGAACTGTTCATTTTCTCTCAAATTCTGTCATTTTTAACATTGTATATTTAATATATTTCATATATTTGAGGGTCCTTCTGTAACATATGCATATGCTAATAATTATTCTTAGTGGATTGACCCTATTGTCAATACATAATGCTCTTTGTCTCTTGTTACAACTTTGATGTAAAGCCTGTTATTTTCTGATATTAGTATACCGACCACCTTTCCTTTGGTGACTATTTGCATGTAATACCCTTTTTGATCCTTCCACTTTCAAACAATTTGATCTTTTCAATGTTGTGTAGACAGCATACGGTTAGATGATGGTTTCTATTATCCATTCGGTGGTGTTCATTGAATAGCTTAACCCATTTATATTAAAGTAATTACTCACAAGAAAGGACTTCTCTCATTTTTCTACTCATTTTCTATGTGTGCTAAACCATGTTTTGGCCCTTTTTCCCTACGTTACTCCCTTCTCTGGTATTCAGTTTTGTAGTCTATTACTTTGATTCTCTTCTTTCTTTTTAAAGAGTTTATTTTAGGTCCAGGGGTACATGTGCAGATTTGTTATATAGGTAACTTGTGTGTCACAGGAATTTGGTGTACAGATTGTTTCATCAACCAGATAATAAACATGGTACCTGAGAGGTAGCTTTTGTCCTCATCCTACTCCTACCCTCCACCCTCTAGTAGGTCCTGATGTCTGCGGTTCCCTTCTTTGTATCCATACATATTGAATGTTTACCTCCCCCTAATAAATGAGAACATGTGATATTTGGTTTTCTGTTCCTGTGCTAGTTAGCTTAAGATAATGGCCTCCAGCTCCATCTATGTTGCTGCAAAGGACATGATATTAATTTTTATAGCTGTGCAGTATTCCATAGTGTATATGTACTATGTTTTCTTTATCCTATCACTGATGGACATATAGACTGATTCCATGTCTTTGCTATTGTGAATAGTGCTGCGATTAACATATATGTGTATGTGTCTTTGTGGTAGAACAATTTACATTCCTTTGGGTATATACCCAATAAGGGGATTATGAGGTTGAACGGCAATTCTTCCTTGAATTCTTTCAGAATTGCCAAACTGCTTTCCACAGTGGCTGAAGTAATTTACATTCCCACCAGCCATATATAAGCATTCCTTTTTCTCCACAACTCTGCCAGCATCTTTTTAAAAAAAAAAAAAAAAAACTTTAATAAAAGCCATTCTGACTCGTGTGAGATGGTATCTTATTGTGGTTTTGATTTGCATTTCTCTAATGATTACTGATGTTGAGCATTTTTTCATATGCCCATTGGCTGTGTGTGTCTTGAGAAGTGTCTGTTCATGTCCTTTGCCCACTTATTAATGGGATTTTTTTTTTTTTTACTTTACTGTATTCAAATTTCTTATGTATTCTGAATATTAGACCTTGGTCAGATGCATAGTTTGCAAATATAATTTTCCCATTCTGTAGTTTTTCTGTTTACTCTGTTGATAGTTCCCTTTTCTGTGCAGAAGCTCTTTAGTTTAATTGGGTCCCATTTGTCAGTTTTTATTTTTGTTACAATTGCTTTTGATGTCTTTATCATAATAAAATATTTGCCAAGGCCTATGTCCAGAATGGTGTATCCTAGGTTATGCTCAGGGTTTTTTTACAGTTTTAGATTTTACATTTATATATTTAATTCACTTTGAGTTGATTTTTGTATATGGTGTAAGGGATGGGTCCAGTTTTACTCGTCTGTACATGGCTAGCTCATTATCCCAGTACCATTTTTGCATAGGGAATCTTTTCCTCATTGCTTGTTTTGGTCAATTTTATTGAAGATGAGAAGATTGAAGGTATATGACATTATTTTTGGATCTCTATTTTGTTCTATTGGTCCATGTGTCTACTTTTGTACCAGTACCATGGTGTTTTAGTTACTGTATAATATAGTTTGAAGTCAGGGAATGTGATGTCTCCAGCTTTGTTCATTTTTCTTAGGTTTACCTTGGCTACTTGGAGTTTTTTTGTTTCATATGAATTTTAAAACAGTTGTTTCTAATTCTATGAAGAATGTCATTGGCAGTTTGATAGAAATAGCATTGAATCTGTAAATTGTCGTGAGCAGTATGGCCATTTTAACAATACTGATTCTAAGAGCATGAAATGTTTTTCTGTTCGTTTGTGTCATCTCTAATTACTTTGAGCAGTGTTCTGCAATTCTCATTGTGGAGATTTTTATATAATTTGTTAGCTGCATTCTCATTGTGGAGATCTTTTACATAATTTGTTAGCTGCATAGGTTTTTTTTTTTTTCTTTTTGTGGCTCTTATGAAAAGAATTGCATTTTTGATTTGGCTGTCAGTTTGGATGTTGTTGGTGTATGGGAATGCTACTGATTTTTGTCCATTGATTTTGTATCCTGAGATTTGCTGAAGTTTATCAAGTCTAGGAATTTTGGGGGATACTATGGGGTTTCCTAGGTATAGAATTATATTGTCTACAAACAGTGATAGTTTGACTTCCTCTCTTCCTATTTGGATGCCTTTTATTTCTTTCTCATGCCTGATTTCTGTGACTAAGACTTCCAGTACTACATTGAATAGAAGTGATAGGAGAGGGCATCCCTGTCTTGTTCTGGTTCTCTTGGGGAATGCCTCTGGCTTTCACTCATTTAGGATAATGCTGGCTGTGAGTTTGTCACAGAAGAGTTTTGTTATTTAGTGATATGTTTCTTCAATGCCTAATTTGTTTACAGTTTTTAACATTAAGGAGCATTGAATCCTATCAAAAGCTTTTTTTCTGCATCTATTGAGATGATCATGTAGTTTTTGGTTTGGGTTCTGTTTATGTGGTGAATCACCTTTTTTGATTTGTGTACGATGAACCAACCTTGCATCCCAGGGATAAAGCCTACTTGATCATGGTGAATTAGCTTTTTGATGTGCTGCTAAATTCTGTTTACTAGTATTTTATTGAGGATATTTCTATGTTCATCAAGAATATTGGCCTGAAGATTTCTTTCTTTGTTAATTTGAAGTCTGTTTTGTCTGGAATTAAAATAAGAATCCCAGCCTTTTTTCTGTTTGCTTGGTGGAGTTTTCTCTATCCCTTTTCTTTGAGGCTACAGGTATCATTGCCTGTGAGATGTTTCCCTCAAAGACAGCATATCATGGGATCTTGCTTCTTTGCCTAACTTGTCACTCTGTGCCAATTACTAGCACAGAATGGATAATATAAACCATCATCTAACCGTATGCTGTCTACATAACATTGCTGTGTCTCTGTCAGGTTTTGATATGATAATAACGTTGGCCTCATAGAATGAGTTAGAGAAGAGTCCTTCCTCCTCAATTTTTAAAAATAATTTCAATAGGAATCATATCAGCTATTCTTTACACATCTAGTAAAATTTTGCTGTGAATCCATCTGGTCCTGGAACTTTTCTGGTGGGTAGTCATTTTCTTACTGATTGGAACTCATTGGTCTGTTCAGGGATTCAATTTCTTTCTGGTTAAGTCTTGGGAGGCTGTATGTTTATAGGAATGTATCTATTTCTTCTAGGTTTTCTAGCTTGTGTGCACAGAATTTTGTAGTTGTCTCAGGATATTTTGTATTTCTGTGGCATCAGTGGTTTTCTAGCTTTTCTGCACAGAAATTTGTAGTTGTCTCTTAGGGTATTTTGTATTTCTGTGAAATTAGTGGTATTGTCCCCCCTTTTTTTTATTCTTTATTTGAAACTTTTCTTTTTTTCTACTCTTCTAGCTAGTAGTCTACCTAACTTATTAATTTTTTTTAAATAACCAACTTCCGAATTTTAATTATATGGGCTTTTTTGATCTCAGTTTCCTTCAGTTCAGATCTGATTTTGATTACTTGTCTTCTACTGGCTCTGGGGTTGGTTTGCTCCTATTTCTCTAGTTCCTCCAGTTGTGATGTTAGATTGTCAATTTCAGATCTTTATAACTTTTTGATGAGGGTGTTTAGTGTATAAATTTCTCTCTCTTAACACTACTTTAGCTGTGTCCCAGAGATTCTGGTATGTTGTATCTTTATTGATGTTCTGTCTGATGGTCAGTGTCTATTTATTGTTGAAAGTGTGATATTGAGGTATTCATTTGTTACTGTAGAACTGTTCATTTTCTCTTAATTCTGTCAATTTTTAACATTGGATATTTAATATATTTCATATATTTGAGGGTCCTTCTGTAACATATGCATATGCTTATAATTTTTATATCTTCTTACTGGATTGACCCTATTATCAATTTATAATGCCCTTTGTCTCTTGTTACAACTTTGATGTAAAGCCTGTTATTTTCTGATATTAGTATACCGACCACCTTTCCTTTGGTGACTATTTGCATGTAATACCCTTTTTGATTCTTTCACTTTTAAACAATTTGAGCTTTTCAATGTTATGTAGACAGCATACGGTTAGATGACGGTTTCTATTACCCTTTCTGTGCTAGTAATTGGCACAGAGTGACAAGTTAGACAAAGAAGCAAGATCCGATGATATGCTGTCTTTGAGAGAAACATCTCACAGGCAATGATACCTGTAGCCTCAAAGAAAAGGGATGGAGAAAACTCTACCAAGACAACAGAAAAAAGGCTGGGATTCTTATTTTAATTCCAGACAAAACAGACTTCAAATTAACAAAGATCAAAAAAGACAAAGAAGGACATTACATCATGGTAAAGAACTCAAACAAAAACACCTATCATAAATATATAGTCCCATATCACAGAAGTACCCAGGTTCATGAAGCAAATTCTTAGAGACCTGTGAGAAACTTAGATAACCGCGCAATAGTGGGAGACTTCAACAACTAATTTAGAGTTATTAGATACATCACTGAGGTAGAAAACTAACAAAAGTATTTAAAACCTGAACTCACCACTTGACCAAATGAACCTAATAGACATCTACAGAACTCTCTTCCCCCAAACACCAGAATACACATTCTTCTCATCTGCACATGGCACGCATATTCTAAGACTGACTGCACATTAGACATAAAATAATCCTCAGCAAATTTTTAACAAATCATACCAGCCACACTCACAGACCACAGAGCAAGAAAAATAGAAATTAATACTAAGAAAATTGATCAAAACCATACAATTACTTGGAAATTAAACAACATGCTCCTGAATGACTTTTGGGTAAACAATGAAATTAAAGCAGAAATTATGAAATTCTTTGAAACTAATAAAGCCCCTGTAAGCTCAAGACCACTTCTGTCCCCCATGCTCAAGCTGTGCCATATTAAGACCTTCAATGCCCTGGAGAAGATCTGCAGTTTCCAACCCACAGCCCTGAAGGTCATGACCATGGTGTGAGCAGCAGTGACTGTCAGGAGAAGCCTGGTGCACACAGAGGCCCTTTCCATGCAGCATCCTGTGCATGTCCAGGTTTCAGTGTCATCTTGTCAAGTTGCTTTATCTCCTGAGGCCACTGTTTAAGAGGAGTCCCCTCAGATGGACTCTGCCCTGTTGAGTACGGCCGTGACTCCCTGTCCCAGCGAAGACTTCCATCCAGAGCTCTGGTTTCAGATGCCAGCAGCCTCCCTGGCCGACCTAGCATCTCTTTTCAGTGTCTCCCCAGGATGCTGCTTCCTGGCAGGTACCTCGTTTCTGCATTGTCATCCTCCCGTGTATAAATAAAGTATAAGATAGTCAGTATGCAAATTTCACATAATGAATTACATATAGAGTATCCAAATACTTATACTACAGAGTTAGTAGCTGTCTTTCTGTTTTTAGGATGTAACCGTGTGTGTGGTACTTTTACCTGCTGAATCCATCAACGGCAGCATGAAATAATCATAGGATCTGAAAACATGATGCAAACCTGGGAGAAAAGCAAAAGAAGAAAAATCCGTAGAGGTCACATAGATTGGAATGAGCATGGAGGAGAATTGGCTCCTGTCTGATACCATATAAACATGTGGATCTGAATGCACATCTCAGGTTGCTCTGAGCAGTGACAGTTTGTCCTTGGGCTGATGGTGAAGCGCGTGAGTACTCTCAGAGACAGATAATGCAGATCAAGTTCATCTTCCTTATTCTTGCTTTCATCTTAGCTTGTTTATGATATTGCAAGCGTGAACGCATCTATGCAATCATGGAAATGTTAGGAAAAACATCATCAAGGGAACGAGAAACTAAAAACTAATCATAAAGTCTATGTGCTTAGATCAAATGTCAGAAAAAAATAAGGACTTCAAAGAAAGAAACGAGCCATTTCCAAAACCAATGTTATTTTGTATTATGGAATGTTATCTTAGACAAAAAATAAAGTTTTACAAGATTTATTTCCTCAGTTTTATAATATCTACTGTTTAGTGTTGTATTATAACCCAGCCCCTTGAGATTTCAGCACCCCAGCATTTTTAGTGACTGAAATAATAAAATGTATAATTAAATGCTTGCTTGCTTGCACAAAAGCCAGCATCCCTTGTTTCTACAATAAAATTATAATTTGTTGAGGTACTGTTCCCTGTCAAGCAGGAAGAGATAATTTTCTTTGTCAAGCAAGAGGGTCACAAAAACATTTTGCAGAAGAAATACATGCCTTGAAGAACATTGTTACCAGCTGATGACACCGAGAAGTCTTGTTGGTCAAGTTATCTGAAACTGAAGAAATACAGACTTTTCCTCTCAGTTCCCTTAAACTCCCCTTTCCTTATCTTCTAGATGAATAAATATCCCCTGATGCTGCTTCTTTTTTTCAGGTGGAATTTTTTGAGAAATTCTCTCTCCTACACTCTTTCTTTGGCCCCACTGAATAAGCCTTTCTCTATCTTCAAGCACCAGTGACACTGTTTGGCCTCAGCTGTGCATCAGGCACATGAGCCAGAATTTAGAATTCTGCAACATAATTTTATGAATAATATTGTTACTTGCATTCTTCTGACGTATTTAAGTATAGCTATATATCACAAAATGTCCTGTGTTTTATAACAATCAAAAGCATCATATTCCTCATCAATTTTACTTTATTTTATAAATAGCATTGAAAAACATGACTACTCATCAACAGCACAAAGCAATTATGCGAACTGTAGATTACCTGGTTTGGTGAAGGAAAGGTTTTTTTCATTCAGTGGCAATAGTGGCAACCCAAGAAACACAGCTGGAAATATCAGAAAAGGGAATCGTCCTTCCTGGCTAGAACAGTTTTGTTAAATATTTGTGTGATATACAAATGGCAAGATAATAATTATGATACTTTAGATGCCATCAAAAAACTGAAATGCATCTACTATTTTTGATTTTTTTTTTGTTTTATTCTTTTTTTAAACTTTAAGTTCTGGGTGACATGTGCAGATCTTGCAGGATTGTTACACAGGTATACGCATGCCATGTTTACAATAGCAAAGACCTGGAACCAACCCAAATGCCCATCAATGATAGACTGGATAAAGAAAATGTGGCACATATACACCACGGAATACTATGCAGTCATAAAGAAGGATGAGTTCATGTCCTTTGCAGGGACATGGATAAATCTGGAAACCATCATTCTCAGCAAACTGACACAAGAACAGAAAACCAAACACTGCATGTTCTCACTCATAGATGGGTGTTGAACAATGAGAACACATGGACACAGGGAAGGGAACACCACACATTGGGGTGGGGGATGGGGGACTAGGGGAGGGATAACAAGGGTTGGGGAGATTGGGGAGGGATAACATTGGGAGAAATACCTAATGTAGGTGATGGGGGGATGGAGGCAGCAAACCACCATGGCGTGTGTATACTTACTCTTTCATTATTATTTTTCCTTTATTTAACACAGTAAAATACATTGGAAATCACAGAGACTGACAATCTCAAGACATTTTATTATCGGCTCATGTGAGAAAAACATGAGCCAGAGAAGGTAACTGCAGGGTTAGGAGACAGAAAAACACTGGACACAAATCCTGAGCTACAAATAATCAGAAACTTTAAAAATCCTGTCTGCCAGTGCATGCTTCTGACCACAAAACCCAAAAAGATGAGCAAAATATAGCATTTTTCTTCCTAAAAGATTTAAAGGTCTTTTAACCTATTTCTGTGTATCACAGCAACAAGATTATAGTAATATGAACTACATCAAATATTCCATCAGGAATGAAATGGAGGGTATGTCCTCTGTGCTTAGGAGCCCTGATTAAAATTAGTCAAGACCCATGCTCTCAGACACTCCAGTGTTCTCTCCTTGACTGTGGCCAAACCATTCATGAGAATCCCAAAAGAGGAATATGTTCTTGAGATTTCTTTGACAACATGGCGACTCATTTAGATAAACAAAATTTAGGAAAGTTTAACAGAATTTTAACATCTTTCTATGTAAGGTTTAATGTATAGTTATAATATTTTGATTAGATATGCTGGCCAATTTTTTGGAAAAGATATATTTAACATTCTAAACAAGGCAGGTTCTGGTGTTCCTGGAAGTGCTGGTTTTGATATTAATGCTTGTTTACACTTACGGATTCTACACTGACCACCAGAAGCCCTTCACGCAATGGCAGCAGGTCCATGAACAAGCTCTAAAAAATTCTGGGGGCCCCACCTTGAGCCATCCTCCTGCTTTATGGAGTCTATATTGATCTCTCATGATACAACAGGTCTGCACTGCATTTTTTATAATCCTGACTGAAGGCTGCTCCTTTTTTAGGAATCTCAGGGGGAGACAAATTCCCCTTATATGCAAATTCTGTGGGGATCACACCTGTTCTGTATTCCTGGGTTTGACAGAAAAGTTGGAGAAGAGACTCCTCCCAGGAAGGCTACTATAGAGCATTCTGAAGAGCCCCAGGTCCTGCATTCAGAATTTAGAGGTGCAAATTTAGGTCCCCTAGAGAGGCAGGGAAGTGGAAGAGGCCAACTCAATGCACAGATACTTGTCTGATTGGTCTTCCAGGCCCCATGTTCTCTGAATCAATTTCTATTATAAAGTCTCCAGGTGCATTTAAAGACATGGCTGGAACTGATGATTGCCACTTTCTGAGGTTATTTTATCACAAATCTTTTCTAACTGTGCCCCAGATGAAACTGCAGAATCCAAATGGGCAGCGAGATCATACTACATTCAGATTTTGAGGGCAGGCAAGATCTTCACTGAACAATTGTGGCTTGGGGGAAAGCCTGAGAGAAAATTTGCTGGGTATTTGTCAAAGGCCCTTCTAGTAGGAAGCCTGGTGGGTACCTTTTATATTTGATCTTGTATTTCTGAACAGTGCTTGGGAAAATAATTAAAACAAAATTGTCTCCCAATCTAGAATGCCTTTCTGCAAAGGTAGAAGAGAGATAACTTTTGTATAACTCAAAACAGAATGTGATGTGCCTCAGAGGCAAACAGTGTTTAAACATCATAATCTGGTTTGAGTTATAAAACATATATGTCAAGATTAATAATAATAGTCCTCAAGTAGGAAGACTTGACAGCACCAGCTGCCATAATTTATCCCAAATTCACCTGGTAACCAGAAAGATGATCTAAGTTTGGTAATTGGCTTTATTAAATGGAAAAATAAGCTTCTAATCTTTGTGACAGAAAATCGTTCTGCAACTTGGAGCTAAGTTCCTGATAAAATTAGCTTCTATCCTACTGCAAAATTGTGAAATAGGGCACTATCTTTTTTCATATTTACATTTCAAACACATTATTCCCAGATCCTGGAGAAAAGCATTTCTAAGTTTGTTTTCTAAAGCTTTTTTTTTTTTTTTTTTTTTTTCAAAGAGTATCAAACCAGCCAGCGAAATGTCAGAAAGCTGCACGTTTTGGAGACTGATTTAGTTGGATAGGCGGGCTTCTTAACTTAGCTTGTTTCTTAGATTGCTGGCTTCAGGGTGGGGCCACTTAATAAAGCAAAGAAAGCATGCATGCAGTTTTTAGAGCTTAATATTTAAATACGTGCAAAGCAGGAACAGCTGGAAGGCATAACACTTAGATCCCCCAAAATCAAGAATCCTATTTTTACATTGAATTCTGAGCTCCCAAAAGAAAGGAAATGCCAGAGGACTGGACAGTTCAATGATTCCACAGTGCGCCTCAGTAGAGGGACATTCCTTTGAGGTTGGTGGGCAATCCTATGCCAGTTAGCACACACTATGAAGAGTCCATCCCACATGGGTGTCCTACCCCTCAATGAGGTGGGTGGGAATGTTTCTGTAGACTCTAGTTTCCAAACCATGATTTTTCTATCCAACCACCCAAAGAAATAAGCAACTCTCTAGAGTGATAAACATTTAGAGTAAGCAACTGCTGTCAGCCTCTAACACCACAGCTCTTGCCAATGACTCACCAGCAATTACATGCACCTAGTCAAGTTCTCTCACGATATACAATGTAATCTCTCATATCCCCCAAAGCCAAGGAGATCAAGTGATGCAATACAAAAAAAAGGGCAGAGTGTTAGACCTCAGAGGAATCTGTCTGCTTACAACTCTGAGGGCCTCATGAGAAAAAGCAGTTTCCTTTTGGGAGGAACCTGCTTTTCTGTTTTCCTTAAGTGATTCTAGGCTAGAATTCTGTTAGCAATCTTTTCTTGGGGGGTCCCCTCATGTGGCATTTGGAGTGGTGAGAGAAAGGAAAGACAGAAGTAAATGGAGAAACAGAATTCATTTGACTGATTGTTTTACAGAGAATCTTAAAATAATGCATACAAGTATGTACATAGACTAAATATCAGTTTTAATAAGTCAACATTTGACTGTAGAGCTCTTTAACAATCCTTTTCTTAATTGTATTTACTACTCAAGTTATTATACTTTTGCTTTTGCTGCTAGCTGGACCTCTGTAGCCAAATGAGGAGCTGTTAAAACCTCAGTCGTTGCTCACCACCCTGCTTCACTGCAGTGTGATAGACAGCTCTCAGATAACAATCATGCTAAACCTGCCAGAAGTATCCCAACCAGTGACACTATCTTGAATAAAGGCAAAGTAAAGCCAAACTTGTGGCTGGGCATGGTGGCTCATGCCTATAATCCCAGCACTTTGGGAGGCCAAGGTGGGCAGATGACCTGAGGTCAGGTGTTCAAGAACAGCCTAACCAACATGGGGAGACCCTGTCTCTACTAAAAATACAAAAATTAGCCAGGTGTGGTGGTGGGTGCCTGTAATCCCAGCTACTCTGGAGGCTGAGGCAGAAGAATGGCTTGAGCTGGGAGGCAGAGGTTGCAGTGAGCCAAGATCACACCATTGCATTCCAGTCTGGGCAACTGAGTGAGACTCTGTCTCCAAAANAAAAAAAAAAAAAAAAAAAGCCAAACCTGCTGGATTACTTTCCAAGGGGCTTGGTCACTCTTGGTCCCAAGATATTTATGCTTGAGACACTGAGGTAATGATGTTAACTAAATAAAACTCAGAACTTATAAAAATGTCACAGTATTTTAAGAACAAAAAGCATTAAGTTTTCCTTTAAAAATAATACACTCATAAATTCTTGCTAAAATCAATAGTAACACAGAAAAGTAACAATACTCATAGCCTGTCACAAGCTGATTACAAGCCTCTGTAATAAAGTACACTGTTCTTCACCTCTATAACCATTTGAAATGGGTGATTTCTCCTCCTGCTTTCTGAGGAAGGCCTACCCTAACAGAGTAGCTTTCAATAAATTATCTCTTCTCACTGCAAGGCATTCCTCTTCTTGTTTTCTGAGGCTGTGCTACTCTGTAACTGAGTAATCTCTAATTAACTATTATAACTTTACTTTACTCTGCAACTCACCAAGAATTCTTTACTGTGTGAGATCCAAGAAACCACTCTTGGGGTCTGGGACAAGATCATCACATCTCTTCTAGAGACTCTGCCAGAACTTCAGTGAGGTGAAGTCCCAACCCAAGGAATGAGGTCCCAACCCAAACGAAATAGACTCCACAGCACCAACTGGCTGACACAAACTCTAGCTATAAATTTTTGACAAATAAATGAACCCGTATGACCTTCACCTAGTTTAGAAACAGAACATTTTCATCATCTTCAAAAAATTCACTTGTGTTTTGTCCCAGGAATCTTTTTTTCCTCAACCAGAGGCTATCAATGTGATTTATTTCACCATAGGTTTATTTTGCCTGAAATAATACAATACATAAATACACAAAACACAATTTTTTTTTTGAGATGCAGTCTCACTGTCACCCAGTGGCATGATATCTCACTTCAACCTCCACCTCCCGGGTTCAAGCGATTCTCCTGCCTCAGCCTCCTGAGTAGCTGGGATTACAGGCATGCACCACTATGCCCGGCTAATTTTTTGGATTTCTTTTTTTAGTAAAGATGGGGTTTCATCATGTTGGTCAGGCTGGTCTCAAACTCCTAATTTCATGATCTGCCTCCCTCAGCCTCCCGAAGTGCTGGGATTACAGGCGTGAGCCATCATGCTCAACACAAAACACAATTTTATGTCTAGCTTTTTACATTTAGGAGGTCTATGAGATTCATCTGGGATGTGAGCTTTAGTTCTTTGTTTCTTTGTATGGCTGAGTTGTATTCTGTTACATGAATGCTATACAATTAATTCAAACCACTGCTTTAACCCAACACCTTTTGGTGAACTACTTACAAACTGGCTCTCAAATGAATGTAAAACATTTGTTGCTAAGTTGTGATCTTTCAGTTTTACCTGCATTAATCTACTCATAAAAAGACAGTCACTATGAGAAAACTATTTTCCAAATTACTGAAAGTTTAAGTCCTCCAAAAAAAGAAATATTAGGGAAGACATTTCACAGTTATCCCATAGTATATTATTTTCATCTGTTGACCACAATCTTAGATAAGACAGAATAGTTTAACATTAGTGACAGTACATTTCATTCATTGTACATCAGTGTTAAAACATTAAAAAACATCTAATTTTATTAAAAGAAATTAAGTTCACCCATAGTCTAAGCAAAGCATTTTAAAATCCACTATATTTTTCCTGGTCAAAATACAGTTGCAAGTACTCAAGAAGCATTCTTTTTTCCCAATATACTAATCTTGCAGTTCTGTTTCTACATTTTTTTAAAGTGAGGCTAATTACTTAATGAATGTTGACAGGAACTATCTTCATATTTCCCTGATACAGGTGAAGATGCTATTTTCATCACATCATATATTCAACTCTTTCACTGTCTTCTATCACATCAAATAATACTAAAGATACCTACTTTATTCTATATTAAAGATATGTTAGTACTTTAATCAGTGGTCTCTAACCTTTTTGGTACCAGGGACTGGTTTCATGGAATACAATTTTTCTACAAACCAGCAAGGAAAGAGATGGTTTCGGTATGAAATATTCTATCTCAGATCATCAGGCATTAGTTGAAGTCTCCTAAGGAGCACAAACCTAGATCCCTCACATGCACAGTTCACAATAGGGTTTGTGAAAATCTAATAACACCACTCATCTGAGAGGAGGCAGAGCTCAGGTGGTAATGCTCATTCACCCACCACTCACATCCTGCTGTGCTGCCCAGTTTCTAACAGACCACACAGACCAGTACCAGTGTGCAGCCTGGGGAATGGGGACCCCTGGTTTAAATGAACTTTGTTTTCTTTTACTTACAGGAATTGGTGAAGTAATTTGTCTTAAAAATTCAGAATATCCCTCTTACTTTAATACAGAAAAATGCTCTAAACACATATCATCTGTTTACATCCATTAACACTTTATTCAAACACAAAGAGCATATTTTTAAACATTCTCTTCATGTGTTTTATATTTGGCATTAAACTCCCATGAAAAATGTGGATAATAATGATGTTCACCTACTGTAGACGGATCTTACATTGTTCTGATGCAGAAAAAAAACAGAACACATATTTTCAAATGAACAACATGGATTCAGGAAATGCAGCAATGGATTTGAGAGCTGAATTATATAAATAATATTTGCTTTCCAAAAACCTTGAATACTGTAAATACAAATGAAGTATCCATGAAATGTACCTGTCAAAATATCAATGTTCTTGCTACTTTAAAACATATAAGCAAATAAATTATCTAATTATTTTGCCTTTATTCTGTATAAAAAATACTCTTATTTAGAGTAAAGGCTGAAAGTGTCTGTGCTTCAGTCCTTTCTTGAGTAAATTCTGACACATTTAGACTTCATTTTTTATTAAATACTTCCTCACATTTATCACATCCGCAAACTTTTTCTATGAACCCCTAGGTGACTCATAAATTTGATATCTTGAGTAAAACTTTTCACATTTTTATATCTATACTGTTTCTCTAGTATGGATTACCTTGAGTAAGGGTTAAGCACGGTTTAAATAATTTGCCACATTTTTAATATCTGTGTGGCTTTTTTCCAGTTTATATTCTCTGCTGTTGTCTAAGGCTTGAAAAATGGTTAAAGGTTATGCACATTCTTAACCCTTGTAGGGTTTCACTCCCATACAAATTATCTGATGCACAATAAGACATAGGTAACAAGTAAAAAATTTGCTCCGTGTTTTACATTTTTAAAGTTTTTCTCTAGTATGACTTCTCTGATGTGCAGTGAGGTATGACCTAGAGTTAAAGGCTTTGCCGCATTCTTCACATTTATAAGGTCTCTCTCCAGTATGACTTCTCTGATGTGTAGTGAGGTATGACCTATAATTAAAGGCTTTGCCACATTCTTCACATTTGTAGGGTCTCTCTCCAGTATGACTTCTCCGATGGGTAGTGAGGTATGACCTAGAGTTAAAGGCTTTGCCACATACCTCACATTTGTAGGGTCTCTCTCCAGTATGACTTCTCCGATGTGTAGTGAGGTATGACCTATAGTTAAAGGCTTTGCCACATTCTTCACATTTGTAGGGTCTCTGGCCAGTATGAATTCTCTGATGCTGAATAACATCTGAACTATAACTAAAGGCTTTGCCACATTCTTTACAGGTATAGGGTTTCTCACCAGTATGACTTCTCCGATGCACAGTAAGACCTGAGGAGTCACTAAAGGATTTGCTACATGCTTTACATTTGTACGGTTTTTCTCCAGTATGAGTTCTATGATGCCGAATAAGGTGTGAACTATAAGGAAAGGCTTTGCCACATTCTTTACATTTATAGGGTTTCTCTCCAGTATGAATTCTCTCATGCACAATAAGATTTGAGAAGCAAGTAAAAGGTTTGGCACATACTTTACATTTGTAAAGATTTTCTCCAGTATGAATTTTCCGATGTTGAGTAAGGCATGAACTACGGCTAAAGACTTTGCCACATTCTTTACACTTAAAAGGCTTCTCTCCAGTATGAACTCTCTGATGCATAATAAGATTTGAAGAACGAGCATAAGATTTGCTACATACTTTACATTTGTAAAGTTTTTCTCCTGTATGAGTTGTCTGATGTTGAGTAAGGCATGAACTACGGTTAAAAGCCTTGCCACATTCCTTACATTTATAAGGTTTCTCTCCAGTATGAATTCGCTTATGTTTAGTAAGGTATGAACTACAGCGAAAGGCTTTGCCACATTCTTTACATTTGTAGGGTTTCTCTCCAGTATGAATTCTCTGATGCACAGTAAGATTGGAGGAACGAGTAAAAGATTTGCTACACGCTTTACATTTGTAGAGGTTTTCTCCAGTATGAATTCGCTGATGTTTAGTAAGGTATAAACTACAGTTAAGGTTAAAAACTTGGCCACATTCTTTCCATTTATAAGCCTTCTCTTCGGTAGGAATGATCTGATTTTGAGTAAGGTACAAACTATGGTTAAAGCTATCACCACATTTTTCACATTTGTATGGTTTCTCTTCATTATTGATTACCTGCTTTCTAAGATTTGATGATTGACTAAGGTCTTTATCATATTTATTACATCTATGTGAGTCTTTTCTGATAGGGATGGTCTGATGTTGAATATGTTTTAATGACTGGGTACAAACTTCTACACATTTATCACATTTGTAAGACTCTTCTTGCTTCTCTTGCACATGCATACTCTGAAGAAAGACTTTCTCAAATTCTTTACGTTTGTATTGTTTCTCTAGAAAATAATTTTCCTGATGATTTTTAGGGCTTGACCTTTGGTTCAAGATTTTATCAGAATTATTGCACTGATAATTTTTGTCTCCAATAAAAATATCTTGGTAACCATTTAGAGTAGAGACCTGCCCAAAGAACACTGAAGGTTTATCATATATGTGATGTTTTCCCCAAATATCAATTTCCTGTTGTTGATTAACCAATGATGAATGAGTAAAGATCTTCCTATATTGATCAAAGTTATAGCTTTTGGCACAAGAAGAAAGTATTTGTTGGTGAAACAAACTTTCAATAGAGGACTCATCAAATTGATCATATTTAAAAGTCTTTTCATCGTAACACCCACTGTGCCCTTCACACTCCTCCCTTTTCCACCTTTTCCTTATATGTAAATTCTCAAGGTCACAGCTCTCATGTGTCCTCGGTATCACTTTTTGGAATGACGCCTCTGTGCAGTGCTCTGTCAACAGGTCCTTGTTATAATGCGAAAACATATCTGAAAAGATATAAAAATTTTAAGAATTCCAATTACTAGATTCAGGTACATATATTTTATAAATCTAATATACAAAATTATGCTAAGTTAAGAACACAACAGTTGAGTGAGAAACTTGAGGTCCTATTTCCTCAACTGATATGCAAACTTTACTACAATAACCTTACTACAATAAAGTGGCATGTGAACTACTAAGTCACCAACAGTGGAGGAAAGGGAGTGTTTGTGCCACCCCTCCCTTACCCCTCAAGAGCGTCTGCATGACGCTGGGAGAAAACTGTACATTTCGGAGACAGAGAGCACAGTGACTAGAGGACTACATAGAACCCAGTGCTGCTCTGTCACAGCGTAGACCTGGCAGGATTCATCACCTTCTGACTTAGGAGCTGCTGGTCTCTGAATAACCAACAGTGACACTTCAGTAACACATCATGAACATTAGATTCTGAGATGTACTGGCTTCAGGTGTGACCCAGAACATTTCCCGCTGTGGTGGGTATAGTGAAAGACACCTGCTTCAGCGAAGAAGAGGAAAAAGTAAAGGGGACTCTGTTTTGCACTGCTTGGCCACAGTGAGGTAGAGAATCAAGCAGACTCTTGGGTCCCCAAGCCAGCATTTCTGGACCTGCCCTAAGCCAAAGAGTAAGTCCCAGACACGGAAGCAGTCATCACAAGCTGACTAAAGGGTGCTTGGGTGTTGAGTGAACATCAGTGATAGCCCAGTGAAAACCCCTGTGCACTGGCGGTGGTGACTGGTGGTGGTGGCAGAGAGCATGAGGCTCCTCTGCCTGCAGCAAGGGGAAAGAGGAGTGGGAAGGATGTTGTCTTGTGATTTGAATGCCAGCTTAGCTGCAGGAGAATAGAACATGAGATAAATAAGGTTTTTGACTTCAATACCTGGCTCCCACACAACATCTCTTGACCCACCTGGGGCCAAAGGGAACTTATAGCCCTGAGGAGACACAAACCTGGCTTGTTGCCACCTGCTGATTGTAAACCCCTAAGGTCTTGAGTAAACTTAGGTGGTACCCAAGCAGTAATTACACTGGGCCTTGGGTGAGACCCACTGCTGTGCTCACTTTAGATCTAAATTACCACAGTCCCAGTGGTGGGGGCAAGAGGGAAGCTTGTGTCACCCCACCCCAGCTCCAGGTAGCACAGCAAAGAGAGAGAACTCCATTTGTCTGCAAGAAACTGAGGGAAGAGAACAAGAGTCTCTGCTTGGTAATCCAGATAATTCATTCAGATTTTAACCAAGATCAACAACATGGTACCTCTATGAGTCTGCAAGAACTATGTTATTGAGTTTGAGGTCCAAGTACCTTCAAATTCCTAGGAAGCCTTCCCAACAAGGGTGGGCACTAAGCCCGGACTGTGAAGGCTACAATCAATGCCCAGACACAGACAAACATGTACACATTAAAATGATCCAGGAAAATGTGGCCTCACCTAACAAACTGAATAAGAGACCAATCCTGAAGAAACAAAATAAGTTACTTTTCAGACAGATAATTCACAATAGTTGTGTTGAGGAAACAAATTAAAGATAACATGAAGAAGGAATTCAGATTCTATCAGATAAATTGAACAAACAGATTAAAATAAAAGGAATCAAGCAGCAATTGAAGTTTAAAAATGCAACTGGCATACTGAATAATGCATCAGTGATTCTTAATTCTTAATAGAACTGATCAAACAGAAGAAAGAATTAGTGAGCTCAAAGACAGGCTACTTGAAAATACACAGTCCGAGGAGACAAAAGGAAATAAGTGCAAAAACAATGAAGCAGGCCTACAAGATCTAGAAAAAAGCCTGAAAAGGGCAAATCTAAGGGTTATTCACCTTAAAGAGAGAAAGAGATAGGTATAGAAAATTTATTCAAGGAATATGATCAGAGAACTTCCCAAATCCATAGAAAGGTATCAATATCTAAGTACAATAAGGTTACAGAATGCAAAGCATATTGAACTCAAAGACGACTACCTCAAAACATTTAATAATCAAACTCCCAAAAATTAAGAATAAAGGATCCTAAAGGCAGCAAGTGAAAAGAAACAGCATACAATGAAACTCTAGTATGTCTGGCAGCAGACTTTCAGTGGAAACCTTACAGGCCAGAAGAGAGTAGCATGACATATTTGATGTGCTGAAGGAACAAAGGTTTTACCCTAGAATAGTGTAACCAGTGAAAATATCCCATAAGCATGAAGGAGAAAAAAAAAAAAAAAAACCTTCCCAGGCAAACACTGAGGGATTTCATCAAAACCAGACCTGTCCTACAAGTAATACTAAGGGGCATTCTCTTTCATCTGTAAGAAGAGAATGTTAATGAGCAATAAATAAGAAGTCATAGAATTCATTGGTAATAGCACAGAGAAAAACTGAATATAATATGATAATTGTGGTGTGTAAAATACTCAAGTAGAAATACCCATTGATGAATCAGTACAACTACACTAGTGTTTCAAGACATAGACAGTACAATAAGACATAAAGAGAACCAACAAAGTTTAAAAATGGGGAAACAAAGTTAAAGGTAGAGTTTTTGCTAGTTTTGGTCATCAGTTAAAAATAATAGGCTATAAAATAGTATTTGTAAGCCTCATGGTAACCTCAAATTAAAAAAAAAACAACATAGAACAGATAAACAATGCAATAAAAAGCAAAAAATTATACCACCAAGAAAAATCACATTCACTAAAATGAAGACAGGAAGGGCAAAAGAAAGAGAAGATACAAAACCAGAAAATAACAAAATAGCAGGAGTAAAAACACATGCTTATCAATAATAACGCTGAATGGAAATGCACTAAGCACTCCAATTAAATAACACAGAATGAGTGAGAAAAAGAACAAGAAATACCCAGTGGTCTGCTACCTACAAGAAACACACTTCAACTGTAAAAAAAAAAAAAAAAAAAAAAAAAAAAAAAAAAAAAAAAAAAAAAAAAAAAAAAAAAAACAGGAGAAGCTATACTTAGACAAAATATATCTCAAGACAAAAACTGTAAGAAGACAGAAAAGAAGTCATTTTATGATGATAAAGGAATCAATTCAGCCAGAAAATATAACAATTTTAAATATACATGCACCCTACACTAAAGCACTGAGACATATATAGCAAATCATATTCAGCTAAAAAGAGAGGCTCCAATACAATAGCAATTGAGACTTAACACACCACTTTCAGCACTGTACAGATCTTACAGACAGAAAATCATGAAAGAAACATCAGACTTAATCTGAACTATAAGTCAAATATACCTAATAAATATTAACAGAACATTTCATCTAATGACTGCAGAACACAGATTGTTCTCAACACATAATTTTCAAAGATACACAACATTTTAGGTTACAAAACAAGACTTATTCAGAAAAGTGAAATAATATCAAACATTTCTGCTCACAATGGAATATAACTAGAAATCAGTAACAAGAAGTTTGGAAACTATACAAACAAATAGAAATTAAACAGTATGCCCCTGAATGAAAAGTGAATCAATAAAGAAATTAAGAAGGAAACTGAAAAACTTCTTCAAACAAATAATGAAAAAAACCACATACCAAAACCTATGGGATACAGCAAAAGAAGTACTAAGAGAGAAATATATAGATAATGTGTTTACATCAAAAAAGAAAGAAAGCCGGGCGCGGTGGCTCACGCCTGTAATCCCAGCACTTTGGGAGGCCGAGGCGGGTGGATCAC